>NC_056745.1:261248995-261256495 GCF_019279795.1 Protopterus annectens | reverse complement strand
TTAAGTTGGAGCCATTTCAGCCTCAGGTAGCTGTAATATGCTTTATATTCTGATTACATATGTGGCATCCATACTCTAGGCCAGTAATCAAGGAGCCTGAATCCTTACCACTGACACTGGAGTGGCACGTGCACTTGGAATACAAATGGATACACTCAGTATTTCCAGATGCAGACCTCTCTGCATGAAGCACCATTTCCCTTAAGATCATACAGGAAACATACTCAGTCCAGGGTCTGGATTTCTCTATCTCCCTCCAGATCCCCAATAAGACTTCCCACTGGTACAGCTGTAGGGTTAGGTCCTCAGCTGAGTGTCCAAGCCAAGTCCTCTAGCACCCTCTCTGTGAAACCAGTGCTTTGTGTCCCTGCCCCAGGTAGCTGACACACACACACACTCTGAGATTTAATTTTCACACACACACACACACACACACACACACACACACACACACACACACACACACACACCTAGGAAAGGCTGGCACAGATTACCTGCACTACCAACTTTGCCCAGACTATAAAGCAGATTTACTGCCATCAGTCAGTTACTGTAATGCTCTTAAAAGGGTATCCAATTATAAATGGTAATGTTGATCAAAGAGCCAGGCTTTCAAGAGTGGCCAGAGTTATCACCAAATAATATACTCTCAAAACTTAATTTTCTGAAGGTCTAGCCACAATGAGAAGTTTAAATATATTTAATTATAAATAATAAAACAAGAAAATAATAAATATCTATTTATAGTAAACACCAGAGTTTCAGTCACAGGAATATTAACAATGACACCAACAGAAAGTTTCACACAGTTATAGAAAAACAGTATTTAGCTAGTCTCACTATCTATTCCTGATTGACTTAAATAATTGCTGTTCATACTTCTTGAATAGAGCAAGGCAAGATGGGTAAATGGTCCTTGTTGTCAGATCCAAGACAGAATACAGAATGCTGAGAGCAAATTCCTACTAATATCTAAATATTATTTTTGGCTTACAGAATGACATCACACACATCTGATTATGTTTCCCACACTATCAACAACACTAGAAGTAGACAGGGGTTCAGCACCTATGTGTTACCATACACACAGATAGAGCTTTGCTCAGATATCTTGGAAGTCATAAAACCATTTCACTCTTCCTAAAGGAGCTACCAACTATTCTCTATCACAGACATTGCATCTCTGGCTCCATTCAAAACTGTGGCATAACATCTTTATGGCTTAACCCATAAAGTAATTTAATTTCAAGAATATTTTGCAAAATCAGGTGGATTAAGATTAACCTCTATACTTCCAGTATATGCTGTTACAATGTATATATTTAATTCAGTTACAATAATACATTTACATTTCTTTTCCTTCCAGCAGGGCACACTGTTGATACATTTTAACACAAGCAAACCTCAGAAATATATTTCAGCACAAGCATCTGTACAAATCAGTTTGATACACAAATGACATATAATGCTTTACAAAATTCTAGCTAACTGTGCTGGCATATGTTACAAATCCCTGCCCTATTTCTCCTGACATGGCTGGCAGTACCTCCTATTGTCACAAAATATATATGTCTGAATTTAGAAAGAAAAGAACAGCTTGCGTTTTTGATGGCATCTGAAGTTGTCAAAAAGAAAGTTGGTAAAACACCAAGGTTTGTATTTAAGCAAGCATGCACATAATTCAAAACACCAGGTATATTATAGGGGTGTTTATAAATGTCTGGCTATAGCAAGGGTAATTAAAATGAGTTATTAATGTTTTAACTACACTACATGTAAGCTGATAAAGACTACAAGATACCTCTAAGCACCTTGTTACTGAGAATATACAGCAACTATGCCAAATGTACCATTAGCCAAGTGCTTTATGTGGCTGTGTATGAAGACTGCTATTTATTTTATGTAGGCAAGACAATATGGAAGTTTAAGGACAGAATGTTATTATATAAGACAATATGGAAATTTAAGGACAGAATTTTATTATATGTCTGATATGAAAAGGGGTCAAGTTAATAATACCTTATTTAATAATTTAAATAATAATAATAATGGCAATAGTCACAGGTTTAAATTTCATGGGTTAGAAGTGTATTCATAGCCGGGGGAAAAATGTGAGCAACTTAACTGGGCTGAAGGGATTTTTTTAAATGCTACTTAGTCCAGAGCTTAAGAAAAGGTACTTCATTAACTCAGTAATTAAGTATGATATAAAAGTGTTTGATGGTGTCATTTTGTTTTAATTTGAAGATGTTTGGATAAATAGAAGTGAATTGCTGTGCATGCTTTTATTATTTTTATTAATACAAAGTTTTATCATGATCTTCTGAACTGGCTTATTTGTTACATTCCCCTTAGGGGATCACATGGTTTCATTTCTCCAAGACTTTTGGGTTTCTAATACCATGACAGGAATGGACCCATTCCTAAGTCAAAGTATGATTAAAGTTCATGAAATTAGTGTTGTATCAATCTTTGATATCAGCCAGAAGTGCTCTTTGCAACACCCGCAATGTACCCAGTAAAGACCCCTGCAGTTCAAACAGTATTACATATATCGATAGCATATCTAAATACAAATGTAGATTCTTTTTTTATGAGACCCATTGCTCCTACTACAATTGGAACTGTCTGGGTAGCCTTTTTCCACATTGCCTTCATTTCTGCCTGTAAATCCTGGTATCTTATAACTTTAAGTCTCTCTCTACGTAAGACACTATAGTCACTGGATGTAGCAATTTCAATGGTCATACTACTTTCATCTTCTTTTCATGGACTACTATACCTGATTTTCTCGTAACTGTTTTTTTGAACTATTTGTAATGGGTGATCCCAACTAACATAAACTTCATCATTCTCTGTGAGGCTTTGTGGCTTATGTTTCCAATGCTTCTCAGCTACTTCAATATTGTAATGTTTGTACAATCTCCGATGTGACAATCCTGCCACCTTATTATGCTTTTCAGTGTACAGACCCTCTGTCATGAGTATATCACAACCAGCAACAAGATGTACGACTGTTTTCAGTTCTGCTTTACAGATCCTGCATTTGTCTGTTTCTCCCACATCCTCAATGAACTTTGTAAACCAATGTGTACATAGTCCACTGTCCTGGGCCGCTAATATTAACCTTTCATCTTTTGGTTTAAATTCACCTCTTCTTGACCATTCCTGCATCAGATCATGATTGACATGAGGTTGATCCAGCAGTTTTCTGTGTTTACAACTATATTTGTGCCTTTTGCACATTTCTTGCCTTCTCATCTGATCCTTCTCCTTATATTCTTTGTTTTGTTTTGTTTTTTGGCACATTCAGTTGCTGTCTAATTTTTGTCTACTTCTGGTTTGATTTCCATTTCTGCTTGACACCAATATTATTCTGCTAAACTAAGCAAGGAAGTCATCATAGATTTGTTTTCTTCATGTTTCAAAACTTTCACTATGTTTGAATCTGGTGACTCCAGCAGATATGCATGCAGTCCTCTGACTGCAGTGCTATACATGTAATTAATTTCAAGAAGGCTTATATCTCCATCAAAACAAGGAGTACATATATAATCTTGGTATACACTGATTTTTATATATTATTTGATAAGAGTGAAGAATTTTTCTTGTTTTCCTGTCCAACTGATCCAATACCTTTTGGGGCCAGTCATTCACCCCAAAATTTGGAGTTGGGAGGGTGGCCTAATGGTTAAGGTGTTTGTCTTGCAAGCACAAGGTGCAGGGTTTCAGTCTCACAAGGGATAATTGGCTAGGCTTAAAATGGCTCACAAGGGCAGTTAGTTTAGTACTAATCTATGAGCCTATAAGTTAGAGCAAATTGATTTATAGCTTGGACTTTGTTTCTAGATGTCAGGGCTGTTTTTAGTAGTACTTTTACTCATCTAAAATATTCCTTACTGAGTTTTGTTCGCATTTATTCATGTTTTATTGATGATCTTTCATCAATTCCCAAATATTTATAAACTCCCTCTGGCTCAAGTTCCTTGAGGCTAGTCAGATATCTTTGGAATGTAAGAAAAAAACAGAAGCACTCACTGAAAACCCACTTGAACAGAAGGAGAAAATGTAGGCTCTGCAGAGAAGGCATCCTATTTGGAAAGCGCACCTGAGGGCCAAGAGCTATAAGGTAGTAACACTAATTGCTTCACCACTGTGCTGCCCTTGCAAATTTCAGTACATGAAACTATTTGAAATAACAGCATACATTTTGAAAACTTAACACTGCATATCTTTTAACTGTACAGCATTTATGGGTAACAAGGTAGATTACTATTTCAAAGTTTTCAACAACTGAAGACAGAACCAAGAGAGCCAGTTAGGTTTCATAAGAAGACATGATGACAACCTCCCTATGAGGGGGACCAATTAGGGAGTGATAACAATGTGAAGACCCTGCCAAGGTTGTTTGGATTATATTTTTACATGTTTTGTATATTTTTATTATGCTTTAACAGATTTTCATGTTTTACCATGCTTTAACTAGACTGTCACTTTTGGCGCCAAAACAATAAACCCTGAAGAGGCAAGGAATTTGTCAGTGGCCAGCCCTCTGGGCCCCTCCCTACACGTGGACGTGACCAGGAGGCCTGGTTCTTCCACAAACATGCCCACCTGTTTTGTGACAAATACAACCAGAATTAACCTCTGAGTCAGATAGCACTCATCTGCCAAGCTTTTTCAATAAAAAGAACTGAATTCTATGGAACCAGCTCCTGTGTGCTTCAATTTTGGTTTAAAATGGATAAGAACTAAGCTGGACCAGAGCTTTGCTTCCCTACAGCCTGAAAGTATAAACCTGCAACTAGACACATTCACACTTTCAGGAACCTCTCAGAACATAACTGTAAAGGCTCTAGGCCTGCCCCTGCTCCAACTCCTCTGACATGACTGACATCTACAAATCCACATGTGTAAACAAAGGAATTTCCTCATAAATTTGTTATTATGAAGTTTTCAATGACATCATCAAGTTCTGAATAGACTACCAGGATTTTTGGTAAAAATGGAGAAAAGGTTTGCCTGCTATATTACATATCTACGCGGGAGTATGATGAATTTTATTTTTCTTTACAATTTTTGCAGACTCAACAGTCATGAAACATGATCCATTATAAGACACCAGCATTTCAGAAATACCATGTGTACTAAACTTTTCACTATTCCCTATATTCCCTCTATGATCTATAAATGGTTTCTAGTGTAGCTCTGTGAATAAGAAATCATTCAGGTAAAGCTCAGTTTTCCGATGTTGAATGTAAAGGATTTCATGGCATTCATATCCATTTACTTTGAATGAGGATATCTCAAGACCAGAATCATTTTTCCAATGACTGGGCCAGTCTACATGCATTCTTGACCATGGGTTCTTAGGCCATTCCTGTGCAAGTAACGGTAGATTAGATTGTGATTATTAATTTTTTATTTGACCTTCAACACACATTTTTACTTCCTTTTCCACGTCCTAATGCATGCCAAGCCACCATATACATGGACTTTCCAAACTGAACATGAAGCAGCACTCTCAGTACTACAGATTAACACTGTGAAAGGGCAGTGACTTTATGTCCACTAAGTAAAGGGCAGTGACTTTATGTCCACTCAGTACACACACACACACACACACACACACACACACACACACACACACACACACACACACACACACACACACACACCTCTGACATTTAAGTTTAATCTTCTACAGTGGTATGGCATAAACCTTGGTTCAGTTATTGCAGGTCAACCTTTCAGCACATGTTCCTACACTTGTAATACAAGCAGGACCATACAAATATTTATTAAAACTCTAAGTTCAAAACTTACAGTTAATCATTGCTTACCAAAGTGTGAATATTTTTTTTCCCAGCTGGAATTAGTATACAAAACATAAAACTGTCCAAGGGGGGGGGGGGGGGTTCATTGCATTAGGCGTTATGTGAATACACAGTTCATACACCATGAGGTGAGGCATCATGGGACAAAATCAGCACTTATTCAGTTTTATACTGATGAAGCATATCCGCACATTGCTAGCAAACACACTGACTTTTGGCAAGATTTTTTGCCCTTCTCCTACCATAGATTTTGTTTCAGTTTCTGTGTCTTGATTAACAAAGTAAATACTTTATGCAGCATGCCAGACACAAAATCACAGCCAGAACACCATTTCCTCAGAGTTGCTTTTTTGTAGACATTTTATTGTCATATACTTCCTTTGCATACAGTCAACCAGCTTGTCACCATACTGAGTTCTACATTAAAAATGCATCTTGCCATAAAATGAACAAGACAGCATAAACCATAAAATATGTTGAATCTGCCAATCTCTCAAATAACTTCCTATAATTGTCTGGTAAACAAGTGACCATACCTCAATTTTTTGACAATTGATCCCTGGTGATAAGATTTATGCCAACAAAATTAAAAACTGGACATGGGGTTCACCTTTCCAAGGGTAGAAACAAAGATATTATGTCTAATTACAAGACTAAAGTTAGTGTAGGGACGAAAATACTAAGGCACACATGCACAGATATCAAATTATCTTAAAGGACTTAAGCTGCTAGCAAAGATACAACAAGGACATGAAGCGTATAGTAGAGCCTCATGGGATATATGCAAATGAACACTTAAGGACATACCAGTGTTTCATCGGTATGTCTTCTGAATGCCCATGACTTTTTACTTTTTTACATCTTCTATTACATGGCATACATTTGTTTACTCTAAGAATTAAGGCTACATCCTCCAATCGTTTTAACATTTCCTCTAAGTTCTGCAAAAACATTTTCTGGTGAAATCCCTGTAAAGAGTTGATTCACTTTTTCAAAAGTCTATCTATTTATTTATTTATTTTATTTTACATTTGTTTACCAAGAAAGTCTGACTGGATATATGTCCATTTTCAGTGGAGGCCCGGGTAGAAAAGCTCCAGAAAGCAGGGTACAAATATATTAGGAACAATAGAAACATTTAGAGATAAGTATAATATGCAGTTTTCAGTAGGGTTACAAACTTAGACAGAACATAGTAGACAACATCAAAATCATGCGGCTTCAGTTTCAGACAATAATACACGCAGTTATGGGCCAAGTCCCATCAATAATTCATACACTTATTAGAGTATATGACTGAAATGCTTAGGGAGAGTTTGCAGGAACAATGGTCAATGACCTACCCAATATTGGGGACCTACAGACACTGGATCCTACCCAGTTCAGCTTTGTTAAAAGCAGATCCTGCCTCTTAAACCTGGTTGATTTCTTTGAAACAGTCACCAAGGCCATTGACGAGGGGAAGGTGGTCCACACAGCCTACCTGGACCTTGCAAAAGCCTTCGATACAATACCCCACTCGGGCATTATAGATAAGCTCACCAGCTTAAATATAAACCCCTATGTCACTAGATGGGTTGCAAACTGGCTCAAGGACAGAACCCACATGGTTAGAATTGCTGGAGCCATATCAGACTCCAAACCAGTTACAAGGGTCCCGTCA
>NC_056745.1:261200759-261248982 GCF_019279795.1 Protopterus annectens | reverse complement strand
TCATCTAAAATATTCCTTACTGAGTTTTGTTTGCATTTATTCATGTTTTATTGATGATCTTTCATCAATTCCCAAATATTTATAAACTCCCTCTGGCTCAAGTTCCTTGAGACTAGTCAGATATCTTTGGAATGTAAGAAAAAAACAGAAGCACTCACTGAAAACCCACTTGAACAGAAGGAGAAAATGTAGGCTCTGCAGAGAAGGCATCCTATTTGGAAAGCACACCTGAGGGCCAAGAGCTATAAGGTAATAACACTAATTGCTTCACCACTGTGCTGCCCTTGCAAATTTCAGTACATGAAACTATTTGAAATAACAGCATACATTTTGAAAACTTAACACTGCATATCTTTTAACTGTACAGCATTTATGGGTAACAAGGTAGATTACTATTTCAAAGTTTTCAACAACTGAAGACAGAACCAAGAGAGCCAGTTAGGTTTTATAAGACGACATGATGACAACCTCCCTATGAGGGGGACCAATTAGGGAGTGATAACAATGAGAAGACCCTGCCTAGGTTGTTTGGATTATATTTTTACATGTTTTATATATTTTTATTATGCTTTAATAGATTTTCATGTTTTACTATGCTTTAACTAGACTGTCACTTTTGGCGCCAAAACAATAAACCCTGAAGAGGCAAGGAATTTGTCAGTGGCCAGCCCTCTGGGCCCCTCCCTACACATGGACGTGACCAGGAGGCCTGGTTCTTCCACAAACATGCCCACCTGTTTTCTGATAAATACAACCAGAATTAACCTCTGAATCAGATAGCACTCATCTGCCAAGCTTTTTCAATAAAAAGAACTGAATTCTATGAAACCAGCTCCTGTGTGCTTCAATTTTGATTTAAAATGGATAAGAACTAAGCTGGACCAGAGCTTTGCTTCCCTACAGCCTAAAAGTATAAACCTGCAACTAGACACCGTCACACTTTCAGGAACCTCTCAGAACATAACTGTAAAGGCTCTAGGCCTGCCCCTGCTCCAACTCCTCTGACATGACTGACATCTACAAATCCACATGTGTAAACAAAGGAATTTCCTCATAAATTTGTTATTATGAAGTTTTCAATGACATCATCACGTTCTGAATAGACTACCAGGGTTTTTGGTAAAAATGGGGAAAAGGTTTGCCTGCTATATCACATATCTACGCGGGAGTATGATGAATTTTATTTTTCTTCACAATTTTTGCAGACTCAACAGTCATGAAACATGATCCATTATATGGCACCAGCATTTCAGAAATACCACGTGTACTAAACTTTTCACTATTCCCTATATTCCCTCTATGATCTATAAATGTTTTCTAGTGTAGCTCTGTGAATAAGAAATAATTCAGGTAAAGCTCAGTTTTCCGATGTTGAATGTAAAGGATTTCATGGCATTCATATCCATTTACTTTGAATGAGGATATCTCAAGACCAGAATAATTTTTCCAATGACTGGGCCAGTCTACATGCATTCTCGACCATGGGTTCTTAGGCCATTCCTGTGCAAGTAACGGTAGATTAGATTGTGATTATTAATTTTTTATTTGACCTTCAACACACATTTTTACTTCCTTTTCCACATCCTAATGCATGCCAGGCCACCATATACATGGACTTTCCAAACTGAACATGAAGCAGCACTCTCAGCACTACAGATTAACATTGTGAAAGGGCAGTCCACTAAGTAAAGGGCAGTGACTTTATGTCCACTCAGTACACACACACACCTCTGACATTTAAGTTTAATCTTCTACAGTGGTATGGCATAAACCTTGGTTCAGTTATTGCAGGTCAACCTTTCAGCACATGTTCCTACACTTGTAACACAAGCAGGACCATACAAATATTTATTAAAACTCTAAGTTCAAAACTTACAGTTAATCATTGCTTACCAAAGTGTGAATATTTTTTTTCTCAGCTGGAATTAGTATACAAAACATAAAACTGTCCAAGGGGGGGGGGGGGGTTCATTGCATTAGGCATTATGTGAATACACAGTTCATACACCATGAGGTGAGGCATCATGGGACAAAATCATCACTTATTCAGCTTTATACTGATGAAGCATATCCGCACATTGCTAGCAAGCACACTGACTTTTGGCAAGATTTTTTGCCCTTCTCCTACCATAGATTTTGTTTCAGTTTCTGTGTCTTGATTAACAAAGTAAATACTTTATGCAGCATTCCAGAAAGGCCTGAAAATCTAATTCCATTCCTTGAAGGGTTATCAACCTCCCAAAGGGAAGTTTGTCATGTAAAAAAAATAAAAAAATGGCGAATGTCCTGAGATTTTAGGGCAAAAAATATTTCATAGGTTTTCTTTAATAGTTGCATAACACAATTATTTTCTGTCTAAAACACCTAAATGTTATATGAAATAGCATAAGCAACTCAAATGTTACAAGAATAAGCTATTTTGGCAAGAAAGTGAAGCTCATTCCTCTGAATGTATGTTTTTCCTTTCCTTTCCTTTGTGAGTATGTTTTGCCTGCAAAATCACATGTTTCTACAAAAATTTTTCCTCTTTGGGCATTTGAACAAGTGGCAACCCCAATTCCTTGCTTGCCTATTAAAATCTATGCCTGTTAAGAGCTGTTGCCATAGAAGTCGAATGTGACTACAGAACTGTATGAACGGATTAGAAAACATTATACATAGTCACATATACACAAACAAAGGTGTTTCTTTTTACGGACATTTGTTTTGTGTTAGCTATTATCAATATGTTCACATGTCGCTGAAGTAACAGCAAAAGTTAAGCAAAGTCTTATCTACCTCAGACATCAAACTCCATGATAGCAGTATGAAGACAGCAACATGAAGAGATCAGAAGTAAACAGAAAATCTGTCCAGTATCTGAAAAATGAACCTGGATGCCAGAAAGTATACTTGCATACTTAACCATTTAAGGATCATTAAAAAAAGAGGCTTAGGAATAATCATTAATGGCTACCTTAAATCAATGGCTTACCATGGTGATGGTAAGGCCTAAAAACATCAGAGTTGTGCCAGAAAGACCTATATGGTCACAATACAAAAACAAGCAAGTAAATGAGTGGCCATCTACTCAATAATTCAAATATCGGAGGTGCACCTGGAAAAGACAGAAAAGAAGGTGTGGGAATGAAACACTGTAATTACAACAACAAACATGGATAAGATATGAAATGTGCAACAAATAAATAGGGGAGCTTCTACAGCAAGGTAGTTCATTTATGACACTGCACGTGCATTCTTTCAAAGTAAAAAAAACACAAAAATAAAGAATAAAAAGATGAAAACTCAAACATAATACTATGTTGCTATAATAAGCAGATGAAGTAAGTTATGAAAGTAGCTTTTTAAGACAGGAGGAGTAGAAAAGGTCACTATTGGGAGCTAAAAATTAGGTTAGAAACAAAAAAGAGCAATGCCATATTTTGGGGGGTAAGAAAAAATGGATCAAATGGGAATTCTGAGAGTTACAAATTGTCTTTGGCAACTGGAGTAAGTAAAATTCACTTAACTAACAACTGGGGCTGGTAAGTAGTGAACAGTGTTAGAAAAGGCCAGACAGATAAATAATAGAATGGCCAGCATGATAAGGTACTGTTACAGTATAACATATCAGATCAATAGCTAACATACACAGGACTGAACCAGAAACTGAGAAGATTTCTGGAAAATCCAACTGCACTGCAGGCTCCTGTCATAAAACAAGCCACTTCACCGCAAACAAATACAAATGGATGTGACAGCTAGTGAAGGGACAGACAGCACAACAGAATCACTTAAATGACTAGAGAAAATAATCTATGTGCATATCATATTGTAAAACAAACCACAAAACACATTGTCTACTTACTGCTTAGAAACCTGCCAAAAAACGGTAAAAAAAGAAGGAAATTGAACTCCAATCATGGCTGGTGAGAGATAGCTTAATTCAAAATACAAATACATTACAGCCTGCTTACAATTAATTCTCTTACTGTTTAGGATACAGGAATGACAAAGGCAAATGAATCAATAAGCAATTAGTATAAGTATGCCTTTATGATGCAATTTAAAAATGAGGACATGAGGATGAAGATGTAAGCACCACACCAAGCAGATGTGGTTTTGAAAAAAAAAACAAAAAACAGAATAAAGAAAAAGGTATTCAGCATTTCCAAAGGTAAAGAGCACTGAATGACACTTGTAGTAAACCAGGTCAAAAGGAAGACAATTGCTGGGCCTGTCAGGTTTCTCTTGATGCAACTGGATTGATCGATGCTGCACCATAGGAATTACATTATGAAAACAAAGCAATTCAAATAAATAAATGCAGGTCATGTCCCTTGCATGAAAAGCAGGGCAGACAGATATATTCCTCTTTATGATTTATGCCAAAAAACAAGTTTGGTTTATTGTCTTACCATAATGAAATCTGTGAGAAAATGTTGAAAGCAAGGAAAAATCACACTAAAGATAGAGGCACTCCATGCACATGTGTTTTCTCTTATTCATTATTTTTAATGTCCCAAAAGTACCATCTGTACTGTGTACTACCAAAGCATAAAATTGGCAGAAACACCACAGCTTCACACACTAAAAGTATTTATTTGTAAAAATGGACCAGACAAGCCCCTTCATGTTGTAAAACCAACCCTTCTTCAGATCATAAAAACACAAAGTCACAGCTCAGTTTAAAAACAGATCTTCAGCTATGCTAATTCATCACTTCATTAAGCCAATTTCCTCCCTTTCAATACAGGTTTTAAAGGGACACAAGCATTAATACCAGGATGTTTATCAGCCTGTAGCCTCAAGATACATTTAAGTTCTACTGTTTCAGTATAGTTAGTGAGATCACCACCCCCCTAGTGACCCACATGCACTATTTGCAGTACTCTAAAAACAAACTCATGTTCAGCATTTTCTTTAATATGTTTAGCTAGTGCATTGTTCATATTAGGGCGGCCGCAGTGGTGCAGCGGTTAGCATTGCCACCTCACAGCAAGAGGTTCTCTTGTTCGATCCTCTACTGAGGTGCCTTCTGTGCGGAGTCTGCATGTCCTCCCTGTGGTCATGTGGGTTTCCTTTGGGTGCTCTGGTTTCCTCCCATATCCCAAAGACATGCTGTAGGTGGATTGGACACTCTTTATTGGCATGAGTGCGTGTATGTGTGCACCTTCTGTGGAAGGTTGGGTGCCGGGCTGGCAACTCGAAACTGTAAAACTCTGCTGCCAGTCATGAGCAGACAGGTGATCCACTGTTGCGACCCCTAACTAGGAAAAGCCGAAAGAAGAAAAATTGTTCATATTACAAGTCCTAATCTCATAAGAATGACTAAAAATTCTATCTTTTCATCTTTTGTTAGTCTTACTAACATAGAATCCTGTACATGACATGCATGTAGCTAAATAAATCACATTTGCTGTACAACAATCTGCATAGAATCTGGGACTAAAAATATATTTCATCTGGGGATGTTTAAACACTTGTTCATATGAAATATATGTACAGGCTCTGCAATGCCTGCAACTGTATGTACCAAGTCTGGCAAATAACAAGTTACTTGACCTAGTATTACAATTCCCCGTGCACAGTAGTCCTTTCAAGTTTAAAGAATTTTTATACATAAAAGAGGGATTGTTCCCAACTATTTCAGCTGTCTTGTTGTCACTTATAAGTATTTCCCATTTTTTTCATATAATATTACATACAGAGCCTACATCATTTGTGTACTTCAAACCAAATCTGAGTTTACTGACAAAGCTCCAATCCTTATGTGCACTAGAAACACGTCTAGAGAAATATGAGGCAGCAGTGTTTTTTGTCATTGACCACCCTCTCCTTGTGCTATATCAGAAGGTCCTTCTTAGAGCCCCTTTTCAAAAAATGGGGACTCAATGCATCAATGTTTTCATGAAATGCTTCCTCTTGTGTGCATAGCCTAGAGGCTCTCATATATTGGCCTCTTGCTACATTAGGCTATATATGCCTGAGGTACATACTATCAAAGGACAACTAACTATTTTTCCAACATCTCTTTCAGAATAAATTGGTATCTATCTGACCCATTTGGTTAACCAATAATCGTACATCCAAAAAATCTCTCTCTGTGACATGAACATAGTAAACCTCAAAACTTCAGTGGTATGATTAATGTAGTGAAGAAAACCATATAATTCTTATTGCCCCCCCTCCCACAAAATAAGAACATTATCCACAAAACGAGAAAAAAACCCTGTTATATCACCACAACTCTCCAAAAATATGAAGAATCAGTTAAAAATTGCTCAGTGTCCCTGAGCACAACAGAGACCAAAGTCATTGTCTTAAGCTTACTTTCCACATATAGAGAACATGTTTGTGTGACCCATCCTTCCCCTGACACAATCAAATGTAGGGGTGGTTTAGTCAAAGATTTATGAACCTTGGGAAGGCCCTTTATCAATGGTATCTTAGGTTCAGTCACATACAAAAAAATCAAACAAGTCACAGTCAATGGAAGTTTCCATAAATAGTTCATATAAGACACTATGTACATAATCAATAATAGATCTTACCCTCTCCATGCTGATCTGTACATATGTTGCATCCTCATTCAGCATGTTAAGGATACTCTTATTATAATCTTTATGATTAATGACTGCTATAGACCCTCCTTTATCAGAGGGTCTGATGCTTATAGCCTGATTATTCTTTAAATCATTTAGGGCCCGGTGCTGTGATGCTGTTAAATTATAATAGCCCTTAGCCCTTTCTCCATGCATGTATTCACATAACTCATTTTCACACATTTTTATAAAAAGCTGTACATGTAAAGGCATAGATGGAACAAAAAGACTTGGTCGCCAGAATCATGGTCTGTTAGAAGCATCATTAAAGTCAAATTCTGACAAAAAAGTCTTAAATCAATCAGAATATCACTCACCTCTGATTGTACAGAGGGAATAAAACTGAGTCCCTTATTCAGAATAGATGGTTCTGCTTCAGTCAAAATGTGGTCAGAAAGGTTGTACACTATGCAATTCACCTCTTCATCTTGCATATTCCTTGTGGGCGCTCGTTGGAATGTTTCCTCTTGTGGCGCCCTCTGCTGAGCGAACAAGATGACTTCACCATCACTGGTTGTTGTTTGTCTTTTTGACTTTTCCCGGTTAGGGGTCACCACAGCGGAACTCCGGTCCACTAATGATTGGCAGCCAATTTTTATGGTGCCAAGTTGCCAGCCCGACGCCCAACCTTCAACGAAGGCACGCCCATTCACGCATGTCTTTCAGAGGCCACTCGACCTCAGGGAGGACATGCAGACTCCACACAGAAGGCACTCCAGCCGAGAATAGAACCGGAGAACCTTTTGCTGTGAGGTAACAATGCTACTGCTGTACCACCGTGGATCTAACTGATTTCACCATCAGTGGTAAGGGATGAAAACCCTGTTTCTCAGTTGGTCTTTCTTTTGGTCTGGCTCCCATATTATGCCGTTGTACTGTGTTACATCCACGCATCAAATTACTCAATTGTGGACCATCATTCACTAAAGGGTTATTCAATGCAACATTCTATACACTATTATGGGATAATAGTCAGTTCTTATGGTAGCACCATCTGCTCCTTCTACATCCTGCTCCAGTCTAGGTTCTTGATATTATTCTGGCCACGCTCAGGAGCCCTTTTCTGGCCACCCCTCTGCTCTGTTCTTGGCCATACAAAAATATGGCCAGATACAAAGGCATTATAGTTTGTTATTAGTTTTCCAATTTTTATATGTTGAAGTTTCAATTCATAATTAGACATATTGGTGAAGGTATTTTCTAGAGTATGCATATAACTTTCACCCTTAAAGTGCTGTTCAATATTTAACCTGCATACTTCTACTTTCCTCCCACATCCCAAAGACATGCTGCAGGTGGATTGGACACTCTAAATTGGCCCTAGGTGTGAGTGTGTGCCTTCTGTGGAAGGTTGGACGCCGGGCTGGCAACTCGATACTGTAAAACTCCACTGCCAATCATGAGCGGACAGGTGATCCGCTGTGGCGACCCCTAACCAGGAAAAGCCGAAAGAAGAAGAAGAAGAAGAAGACTTCTACTGCCTCTAATAAACTTTGCTCAAAAGGCAGAAAATATTCAATCAATGGATTGATGTATTTGAAGCTTAAGTTCATTTGTTGCCATTGATTAAGTCTGCATGCATTTCACCATAACTAGGCATACAAAGCACTCAATCCCCTAGGGATGATTTTATAGTGCAGACAAGCCTCCAGATGGAGGAGTTGCCATTGTTGTCTCTTTAACTTAAACAAATTGTCTTCCAGTTCTCTTACAAGTTTCAAAAACTCAGGAAAGTCATTACTTACAGGTTCTTTCTCTTTAACAGTTTCCACAAAATTAAGCCCAACAAGTGGATTCTCAGGTAAGTTTAGAACCTTACCCCATCTCTGCTGCAGGTTTGTGCTTGAAGGATTATATTACAATTCTATGTTTGCTGTCTCAGCCATGTCCAGGGTGGAACTCAAAAATAAAACCAAGACAAACACAAGATCCCAGCCACTGATAAAGGTAACTGCCAAATAAGCACCGAAAATCCAAAGGATAAAAATTGGCAGGAACACCACAGCTTCACACAGTAAAAGTATTTATTTGTAAAAATGGACCAGATAAGCACACTCATGTTGTAAAACTAACGCTTCTTCAGATCATAAAAACACAAAATCACAGTTGGGTTTAAAAACAGTTAGATATCAGCTATATTAATTCATCACTTCATTAAACCAATTTCCTCCCTTTCGATACAGGTTTTAAAAAGACACAAGCATTAATATCAGGATGTTTATCAGCCTGTAGCCTCTAGATACATTTAAGTTCTACTGTTTCAGTATAGTTAGTGAGATTATCCCCCCAGTGACCCACATACACTATTTGTAGCACTCTAAAAACGAACTCAAATCCAGCTTTTTCCAGCATATATATCCTAATGTAGTAAGAGGCCAATATATGAGAGCCTCTAGGCTATGCACACAAGAGGAAACATTTCATGAAAACATTGATGCATTGAGTCAACATTTTTTGAAAAGGGGCTATAAGAAGGACCTGCTGATACAGCACAAGGAGAGGGTGGTGTAGGCTCTGTATGTAATATACAAAAAAAATGGGAAATACTTATAAGTGACAACAAGATAGCTGAAATAGTTGGGAACAATCCCTCTTTTATGTATAAAAATTCTTTAAACTTGAAAGGACTACTGTGTACAGGGAATTGTAATACCAGGTCAAGTAATTTGCTATCTGCCAGACTTGGTACATACAGTTGCAGGCACTGCAGAGCCTGTACATATATTTCACGTGAACAAGTGTTTAAACATTCAAGGATGAAATATATTTTTAGTCACAGATTCTATACAGATTGTAGTACAGTAAATGTGATTTATTTAGCTATGTGCAAGTCCTGTACAGGATTCTATGTTGGTAAGACCAACAAGAGATTAAAAGATAGAATTTTTAGTCATTCTTATGGAATTAGGACTTGCAATATGAACAATGCACTAGCTAAACATATTAAAGAAAATGCTGAACATGAGTTTGTTTTTAGAGTACTGCAAATAGTGCATGTGGGTCACTAGGGGGGGTGGTGATCTCACTAACTATACTGAAACAGTAGAACTTAAATGTATCTTGAGGCTACCGGATGATAAACATCCTGGTATTAATGCTTGTGTCTTTTTAAAACCTGTATTGAAAGGGAGGAAATTGGCTTAATGAAGTGATGAATTAATATAGCTGATTGAACATCTATCTGTTTTTAAACTGAGCTGTGACTTTGTGTTTTTCTGATTTGAAGCATTGGTTTTACAACATGAAAGCACATATCTGGTCCATTTTTACAAATAAATACCTTTACTGTGTTCCTGCCAATTTTTATGCTTTGGATTTTTGGTGCTTATTTGGCAGTTACCTTTATCAGTGGCTAGGACTTGGTTCTTATGTTTTACTGTGTACTACAAATGAAAACATTTGCAGAATGTCTAGTTATTCTTAGAAGATTCTTTAACAGAAGCTTTCGCTTTAGCAAGCCTACATCTGTTGGACAGGAGCGGCCTTAGGTCAACTGGTGCCCTAGGCAAAAAGACTGCATGACACCCCCCACCACACCACCCGCTGCCTCCATCCTGGTCCACCTATACCAAATAAATCCTAGAAAAGCTCACCTAGTAGAGCGGCGCCCTAGGCAGCCGCCTAGTTGGCCTATGCCTAAGGCCGGCTATGCTGTTGGATAATGCCATAGATGTTTATTCCATCTCATTGATTATTCTGATACTTAGGTAACATTTCTGCCAAAAATACATTGTGATTCTGTTTGTTGTACAACTTACTTTTATGATGTTGTTGATCTTAGCGAAATCATTTATGGCCTCAAGGGTCTGGCAATTATGAGCAATTGAATGAAACAATCTGTTTCCTAACTTTCCTGAAATAAACATTCTTGTTAAGCTGTTGCCTTTTCAGGCATAGGATTAGTGTACCAAGCATTATTTACTGACTGTTGAAAACTTTTCATACATGTAATATTTCCAACGTCAGGAAATCTGTTACATTGAAAATTAAACACATATTTAGCTAAGAAAGGGAAACTGTTTTGTCAATACAAGCATGGAGGGATAGATTCCTGTCCCAGAGACTTCCCATACTCTGGAACAAACTACCTATCTATATCAAACAAAGCTCCTCATTAGCACTCTTCAAGAAAAATCTTGATGATTGGATGGGAAATAGGAAATTCACCCCGAGGATCACTTCTGTGGCTCTGCTCAACAGGGGCACAGGAAAATAATTTTCTTGGGTGGCAAAAGCCAGAGTACCTTTTTGGCTAGGCTTATATAGGCCCTAGGGCCAATAGCCTAGTACCTACCTATGAACCTATGCCATGACCAAAACTACCTGCACTGACAGGAACAATATGGTGTGGTTCAATTTAGCAGCAAGCTGCACTAAGGTCTCTGACAGACGAACGTCATCCATGGAGGCATTGTGTATCTGTGTGTCTGGACATGATCCCTTGAAAGTTTTATCAAGACGCTTCAACGCTGATCAAGACACTGCCTTTTATATACCACCGTGCACATTCTATTCACAGTGGCAGTATGGCATGTTGCATTATATGTATAATTACATCAGAAGCAAAATGATACATATTTAAGCCTAAAATTAACTCTTTTGTATCACTAAATATGTCATGACTAAAATTGCCTGTACTGAGGGATTCGATGTAGTGAAGTCATTTTCAACACTGTGTTGCAATGAAATCCATAATGGTAGAATGGCAATCACTGGTATACTGCACATTAAAAAAAAAATACTATAATGTTAAAAAATGTGACTGGGGGAAATAATATGGTTGTATTTGTCTGCCAAATTTGTTGAAATGGCCTAATTACACCGTGTATTTCATTGGCTTACCGATCTCTTTCTGTACTTATAAAGTGTATATTTGTTTAATTTCAGTTGACTCATCCATTCTGGGAGGTAGTGAATGCTGAAATCTCAGTGTATTTTTCACGGTTTCTCAGGTTTGGCCCTTGTCTAGTCTTTAGCTACATCAGTGATTTATGCCACTAATCCTCATATCATCTGCACTGAACTCTAACTCTGAACTACTGTGACTATAAAACAGTGCCGAATGTTTTAACACATCTCTTCCTTGGAGGGTGCATTGTAGTGAATAGATGGATATGCAGTTCAGCAGTGGTTCCACTGTATTGCATGTCTGAAAAGCATCCTACACTATTTCAGTACTTCTTGACAGAGATAGATTTTACTAGGATTCTATCATCACTATGATTTCACTGGTATTGCAATTATTGATTCATGGGCCACTTTTAATTAATTTTGTGATTTACATCCCATCAATCAGTGCTTAACAGATCTGATCATATGTTGGCAGCTGCCAAGCAATGTTGCTGTTGTATCCTAAGATACATCAAAATTGTGGATCTGAACTGTATAGTCTGACTGATTCGGTAGTTCAGTCTGTAAATGAAGTGCTTTACCCACTAAATGTAGGGATGGTCGAAGGTTCAAGTCCCCTCATAGTTTTAGCACAGAACACTAAAGTTCTGACCTTGTAATGAGCTACTTCCTGTGCCAAGGGTACAAGGTTTGAATCTTTCCACCTTCATTTGTTTAGTGTGTGACGCTGAGTAAGTCACTTAGCAAGACAGTGTTTTGGGACAACTGGGAATATAGGCTATTATCCTGGACTGCAATCCTTGCAACTACCTATGAATCCATGAGCTGGAGTGGTCACTCACCTTTCTTCTAGCTCATGAGTGCAAACTATATGGAATGAATTGGTGCATCTTTTTGACTTCTTTCTTCATACTGCAATTTTCCAGTCTTCTTTTTCTTGCACTAAGTTTCATGAGCTGTGATAAGTTAGTTTGGATGGCTGCACTGGGTGTACAACATCATATTGGGAAGACTGCTTATGTGACTATAGAATATTCACAAGAAATGGAGAAATTAAATATTTGCCACACTGGGTATATATATTGATACATAATTTTACTGAGTATATGACATATGAATACATTGGAAAGGATAATCAATGTGGTAGTAAATTAATATATCTAACAATATCACTGGTATGTCTGGCATGTACTGCTTGAGAAATATGAGGAGATGCAATTGAAGGCCTTACAAACTGCAAGTTACTCTGTCATAGATTATTATAGAAGCCTCTGTTTGAACAGTGACAAGCATTTAAAGGAAATGTCCACCTTCATTTGCAGTTTAACTAAGACTGAGGTTTCATTTCTCTCTAGAGTATAGTTCTAGTATGGCCTAGTTATCAGGAACCACCATCTACTTTAAAAATGTTCATTACCATGTCTTGTTAGCAAATTAAGGGAAAACCTACCCATATTTTGTTATTAAGCTTAGCTCCTTGTGTGCTTTGGCACAGGAACTTATCATACCAAACCACAGATAGGAAAAAAGGATGACTCCCCTGTTGTAGAAGGAAGTAGTATTCCACAAAAAAGGAAACCCCCCTGTAGATGGAAGTAGTTTCCCACAGAAAAGGGTAACAAAAGAAAGTCATATATGATACACCCTAGATTGATCAATTACATTACAATGACCATGAAACACTGGCAAACTACTTTGCAGCTGAACCACAATAAAGGATAAATTATTATCCCAGGGATAAAAATTCAAAGGGGGATATTCCAGGGTGAATCTTTGTCACCACTGCTTTTTTGTCTTACCTTTAACCCATTAAGCCGCCTACTTAAGAGATTAGGTCATGGTTACAAACTGGCTCCCAGACAACAGCGAAGTGTCGAGACTTCTCATCTTCTTTTTGCAGATGATTTAAAACTGTATAGTTCATCAGATGAGAAATGGAAAGCACAACTGCAAGTAGTCAAAACTTTCTCAGTTGACATAAGTATGTCATTTTGTCTTGATAAATGTGCAAAAGCAACATTTAAAGTAGGAAAGCTGCAGCACCAAGAAAAGATCAGTTTGGGACAGGAATGTGATCTATTAGAATTTAAGCAGGACAGAGTGCATAAATATTTGGGAACTGATGAAGGATTAACAATTAAACATACATAAATGTGAATAAAACTCAGCAAGGAATATTTTAGTAGACTAAAATTAATACTGAAAACAGCCCTGGCATCTGGGAACAAAGTCCAAGCTACAAACCAATTTACTCTTCCTGTTCTAATTTACACTTTTGGGGTGAATGACTGGCCCCAAAAGGTACTCGATCAGTTGGACAGGAAAACAAGAAAAATGCTTCACACTTATCAAATGATATATAAAATCAGTGTATACAAAGATAACATATTCTTTGTTCTAAAGGAGGTATGGACCTCCTCAAAACTGATCACATGTATAGATCTGCAATCACAGTACATATATATATATATATATATATATATATATATATATATATATATATATACACACACACACGTATATATATATATATATATATATATATATATATATATATATATATCCGCTGACTTTAGTAGATCCAAACACAGTGTAAGTTTTGAAACATGAAGAGAACAACTCTAAGATGACCACCCTGCTTAGTTTAGCAGAAGCATATCAGTGTCAAACAAGAAGGGGAAACCAAACCAGAAAAAGACAAAAATTAGGCAGCAAATTAATATGCCAAAAAACAAAAGAAATAATATAAGGAGAAGGATCAGATGAGAAGGCCAAAGATGTGGAAAAGGCATAAATATAGTTGCAAGTACAGAAAACTCCTGAAACAACCTCATATCAATCAGGATCTGACACAGGAATGGTTAAGGACTGGTGAATTTAAACCAAAAGATGAAATGTTAATATTAGCAGCCCAGGATAGTAAACTATGTACACGTTGGTTGGTCCATTGAATATGTGTGAGAAACAAACAAATGCAAGTGCTGTAAAACAGAACACTCGCACATCTTGTTGCTGGGTGTGATACACTAATGGCAGAGGGTCTATATACTGGAAGGCATAATAATGTGGCAAGACTGCTGTACTGAGGATTGTACAAACATTACAATATTGATATAGCTGAAAAGCATTTAAATGTGATCCACAAAGCATTATAGAGAATGATTAAGTTTACATCACATGGGATCACCCATTACCAGCAGTAAAAAATAAATAAATAAATGCGAGAAAACCACATATAGTAGTCATTGAAAGGAAGACAAAAGTAGCATCAATCACTGAAATTACTACACCCAGTGATTATAGTGTCTTATGTAAAGAGAGACAAAAAGTCATATAATACCAGGATTTGCAGGCATAAATGAGAGCAATGTGGAAGAATGATACCTAGACAGTACCTATAAATAGTAGGAGTAATGGGTTTTATAAGAAAAGAACTTACAGTCTTATTTAGATATATTACCAATACATATAACTCCGTATGAATAGCAAAAGGAGCCAATTCTGGGCACATTGCGGTTGCTGCAAATAGCACTTTTGGCTAACATCAAAAACTGAAATAATACAAAATTCGCAAACTTTAATCATACTTTGAATTAGGAATGGGGTTCATTCATGTCATGGTATTAGAAATCCAAAGATTTGGGGAAATTAAACTGATGAAAATTTGTAGCTTTTCTTAGATACAATCCACAGTCTTACAAAGGCAAGTTTCAGTTTTGCTAATTTCAGCAGCTGCTATAAAATGTGCAGAGTGCTGTTGAACATTTCTCCATTGTATTGTTGCACAGAGGAAGAGAAATAGTGAGTGCCACTGCACATAGCTGACCACATCTTTTTAGTTAGTGATTTACTTGTTGGAGGCATTTTCCATAAGTGAAACATCTTTATAGACATATATGTTTTAGTCTTATGCCCAGCACAGGGAATAAACCATACATTTGTTATGATCAAGGTTTATAACTTTGATTAAGTTTTAGCATGTTACAATGTAACAAACTGGTGGGGTTAGCATACAATAACTGAAGTGAGAAAATGTAAACAATTCATACCCCTGACCGACTCTATTTGGGTAGTAATACACAAGGCAATGGTATTTTTTTTCTGCATTTGCAATCCTTTTTTATGAAAAAACAGCATTTTAGTCCTATAGTTACTTTGTCTTTCTCAAGTATTATGATCTGAATGAAGTGTTAGTATGACACAATGCAATGAATCAACAGGCAGTATAACAGCAAAAGTGAGAAAACAATGCATGAAAACATTTGAGCTCCAGTAAAGTAATATAATAAAACAAATTCAAGAAGGGAAGGCTGTAACTGTATTGTATTGTGCTGCATTGTAAGGATACAAATCATATGACAGAAATTATAAACATAAAATATTAGTAAGCAAATGCAGAATATTTCTCCAATATTAAGGACAAAAAAACATCTTCTCACTGCAGATACTTGGGAGCAACAGAAGTAGTTTGCAAGTCTATAAAGAAATTGCCAGTTAACACCTACTGGATTCAGGTAAAGTATGGAGGAGACCAATTGTCTCTCAATGCTTGAAAGGCTACAAATTGACAGCCTTAGGAAAAAGCAGCAACTGCTGACATGTCTGGCTTACATTGTGTATTTTATTGGTTTACGGATTCCTTTCCTTACATATAAAGTGCATATTTGTTTAATTTCAGTTGCCTCATACTTTCTGAGAGGTTATTAATGCTGAAATTACATTGTATTTTTCACTGTTTCTCAGGGTCGGCCCTTGTCGGGTCTCTAGATGTACCAATGTTTATTGGCACTAATCCTCATTTTGTCTGCTCTGCTGTACTCCCAGTAAAACTCATTTTAAAAAAAGTATGTTGCTTTTAATTTCAGGATTACTTAATGACACAGCTTCATTAACACCTGGACTAGCTGTGGCATTACGTTTTAACTGACATTTAAGCTCCATAAATTCAAGGAACTCATCACAAAGACCCCCTCTTTCATCAAGATCTACTTGGTCTATGGCAGCAAATCTAAACTCATGTTGTAGATTATCTTTTATGTGCTTAAACAGTGCATTCCTTTCATCCCCTTTTCCAATATCATACACACTGGTAAATTCTCTTTCTCAAGCTTAACTTAATTTTACCAACATAGAATGCACAACACCCCTGACACAATACTAAATAAATCACACCTTTGCTGCTACATGACCACTTTTTTCTAAGCCTCATTCTTTCAAAACCATCAACAAAAAAGGCTTCCTGAAATTAAAAAGAGCATAGTTTTTAAAATGAGTGGTTTTAAGTTAAATGTTTAAATGCATGGTGTTCATAGATAGTTGTTTTTATGTCATATTATTTGTACTTTTATATGTAATGTTTTGCATGCTTGTCTGACATTTGGTTGTTTGTTTAAAAATATAAAGTATTTAGGTAGGGCAGCTTCTTTAATTGAAATGGAATTTGCTTCTGTTTGTATAATTTTTGGAGCTTGTTGGGGAGGGGAGGGGCTTTTAATTGTATTTTACTATATAAAATTTATGGAATGAGTGAGGATGTTATTCTGATGAAGTCCAGTGTTATTTGTGGACGAAAACACTAATTAAACCGATTTGTGGATCTAGCTTGGCTTCCTGCATTCCTTGGGTGTTTTTACAGCGTTGTTTCTGTGTGTTTTTTGGATAACCTTCAGTGTTACTAAAGCCAGCAGCTGCTACAAAATCACTTCCATATCAGTTTACAAAACAGTATTACTTATTTTCCACATTTCATGTACTTCATTATAGTGACACTGCCCTCAGTATTAACCTCAAAGTTCAAAGGCTTCAGTTATAGCTTTAGTCCTACCAGGAATGGATTTTAACTTTTTTGCATTTTCATATTTTGCACCAGAAGAATTTGCTCCATTATTTCTGTGCTGTATTGCAGGCAAGAACATTACGTGAGCAATCAGTACTGAAAGCTATTCAGCTCTTTCATCACAATTTGTCAAGATACTATATATGTGTATATATATATATATATATATATATATATATATATATATAGATATATATATATATATATATCATTTCATCTAAAGTTCATTTCATCTAAAGTTCATTACATATATATATATATATATATATATATATATATATATATATATATAGGGTATATACAACATTAGGGAAGGGGCAAATGAACTTTTCAATAGATGAAATGAACTTTCGATGAAATGAACTTTCGATGAAATGATAGGTAACCATATATATATATATATATATATATATATATATATATATATATATATATATAGATAGATATATAAAATATATCTTTATTATTATTATTGCAAGCTCTTACTATGCACACAATTCTGCTATATGCATGGCATTTTTCTATCTTTAATTTGCAGTCTGTGGCTGTGTTCTGTGACCAACATCACTTGTAAAGTGTAATAATTTTGTTGCCTTTACTGCACTTCTGTACTTGCCCTTTACAGTTCTGTTCTGTTCTTTATTGTGTGTCCCAGAAGTATTTCTTACTTATAAATCTCATACATTTTAGTTACTACTTCAACTGCAAAATCAATCTCTGAGGCATGTTGAAAGTGAAATTAGTGAGAAATAATAGCCTTCTTTTTATGTACTCATTCTTAATTCTCAAAACAAGTCTGTCTCTCAATGACTGTTGCAGTTTCTCTCTATAATTACATCCTGTGCTAATTTTCTTAGCTCAGCCATATAGCTCTATAAAAGATTCATTAATTTTTTACATAAGTGAATCAAAGCGACTTCTCAGTTATTTTACTAGACATAATGTTAGAATGATCTTAATAAACCTAACTAGTTGCATGTCTTTTCACTTGGTTTCTCAGACATCAGAAAGTATATTCATTAAACTGTATTTTGGATCCACAGATCACATATGAAGAATGCTCTTATTCTATAGTCACATTAATCACATTGGCAACAATGATCTGTCCACTTTTAATCTCTTTGGCAAAATGTTCAAATATTTCACAATTTTCACCCAGTATCTGGATTTTAACAACAAAGGAAGAGTACATATAAATCACCAGCGAAATGGCGCAAAGTGATAAAGCCCTAACTATGGCCAATTAGCAGCTCGGGTGTGTGATGGTCTGGTAATGAGGGGCAGGCGTGCCTATCCGGGGTTAAGGAGCATTCATCTCAGTGCAGCCTAAGGGGAGGTGTGGTTCACAAGAGGAAATAAGTCCTTGAATGGCTTCACAAGATAAACATAGGGTAGGGAGGGAGGAAGAAAAATGATGATAGGTCATAACAGAAAAAGAAATCCCTTCCCTTCACAGAAGTAGTTGCCAGCAGACAATCCAGGATGTCCTTAATTTCCATGCTGGTCGGAGCCCAGATTTGCAGGAATGAGGTGGTAGAGGACCCAGTGATGATTATGGGTACTGGTGTTGGACTGGAAAATATGAAGCAATGGGGTAAGCAGAATATCTACAATTTTCACTTCCTTTTTTATTTCTTCCTAGTTCAGTCTGAAGCAAATACTGAAATTGTTTTTAATCATCCAAAACATGTAATGCTTTCAGATCCTCATCGCCAAAACACTGCATTACATCTTCATAGAACAGTACAACAGCTTAAATGGTTGAAGTAATCCAGACTCCATTTCTAAGCAGTACCACAGTAATATCAGTTTGAACAGGTAGATAATCTAGAAGCTTCCACGGGCACAGTACAGTAAAATGGAAATGTGGAGCAAGTTCAGATTAGGGATGGACAATGACTGCAAGTATTTTACAGATGAATATTTACTATAAGCTATTGTACTAGCTAGACATACCATTGAATACACAATACAGTATACCAAAAACAGCTTTCCAACAGTCCTTGCCATTCTGCATTTGTTACCACATACTGAACCTGGTGTTACGTCTGTTGTTATGTTTTAGAATCCAAAAGCTATCTTGTAAAATGCATTTACAGCCAGAGTCACTTTATATAAATTATTCACTAGCATTCCTGTTATGCAAAAAAATATGAATTTTGCTAAATCATACTGTTAGACAAAACTAATTTTATATTGCCTTTAGATAAAACATTTATGCACAGAATTCATTCTGTATGAAAATTTCTGCATCTAATCACAAATCATCCTTTTCCTATACAAAATTATTTTTATCGCTTTTTATATACATCTTTAGTATTAATGTAAAATATTCTCGTATTGCCTTCAGAAAGTTGAGTTGTGTATAAATATCAAACGGTGTTAATAGGTTCCTAATGTAAATACTGCTTAGTCATTTATTGTTATACAAGTCACTTGTATGCTTCTGATTCTTTATTACTCTTATAATCACCCTTTTGCCATCTTGGACACTATGAAGTATCCGTTTTATTAGATGTGTTCTTTTCTTCCTTTTCTATTCTTTCATCACACCAGCATTTCATACTGTCATTCTAAAAATGCTGCATACAGTGTCTGGACTCATTGCCAACAGATGTGTCTTAAATACTCAGACGTTAAACTCTAAATAACCTAAGAAATACGAAAAGCCAAAACTGTAGGCAGAAGTGTCAATATCTGAGAGTGAAAAGATGGTAAACCTAAGTGCAGTGTATGTGTGTGTGTGTGTGTGTGTGTGTGTGTGTGTGTGTGTGTGTGTGTGTGTGTGTGTGTGTGTGTGTGTGTGTGTGTGTGTGTGTGTGTGTGTGTGTCTGTGTGAGTGTCTGTGTGTGTGTGTGTGTATATGTCTATATGTGTGTGTGTGTGTGTGTGTATATGTGTATGTGTGTGTGTGTGTGTGTGTGTGTGTGTGTGTGTGTGTGTGTGTGTGTGTGTATATGTGTATATGTGTGTGTGTGTGTGTGTGTGTGTGTGTGTATGTGTGTGTGTGTATGTGTATATGTGTGTGTGTGTGTGTGTGTGTGTGTGTGTGTGTGTGTGTGTGTGTGTGTGTGTGTGTGTGTGTGTGTGTGTGTGTGTGTGTGTATGTATATGTGTGTGTGTGTGTGTGTGTGTGTGTGTGTGTGTGTGTGTGTGTGTGTGTGTGTGTATGTATGTGTGCGCGTGCCCGCGCATGTGTGTATGTGTGTATGTGTAATACAGAAGAATAGCCAGGAAATCTACTTCCAATTTCTTACTTGATTAGTAAACTCTGGTTGGCAGTGCCTGTTGCTATAGAAGTCAAATATGATTCTATAGCACCAGATGAATGGCTTACAGAATGTTGTACATAGGCAGAAATACACTGAACACGACAAAGGCCAGCAACTATAGTTCTAATTCTTTATTGATGACAGAAGGTGCTAAGAAATGCACCAAAATAAATTCAAATAGTCCTCAGACTAGTTTCGGCTTACGCCTGCTTCAGTGAGGAAAAAAGATTATGTCACTTCACCAGTTAATCCAAATGCTTATATACACCCCCTAAACCAATGAAGGGAAGGTGTATTCCATATAATTACAAGATATACAGATGTATGGAAGGTTATAAAGGTACAGGACTAAAAAGGCATCCATTGTAAATATATTAGTACACTTAAGTATACAACAAATGCACTGCATAGATAAACAAATATACATTCTGTACTCAATAAGCTGTAAAGAATATTTTCCTAAACACAGTCTGTTCTAGTGGATAGAGTAAATATGACTGGATACATAAGTTTTTCTAAATAAACAATGGAGGGACAAAGCCTCTGATTTAACAGTATATGGATACAATAATTGATAAATCATCTATGGTTAGCTAATTCTACTAACCCTTGATGAAAAATATAATACCAAATAGTCACTCAATAATAGTAATACATAAAATTATGATGTCCACAAAAGTAAGTCTTGGTCATAACCAAGATCAAAATAATTAATATAAATATAGTTAATATTTATATTCGTATATTATCATAACCATAATCAACCCCCATCCTACATTGCATATCCTCTAACTGACCAATACAAATGTACCATAAGGATTGTACTGTAATAGTACCCAAAATTCGAATCCCAAGAGGTTGGCACACAATAAAATATCAGTACAGATCATGTGTATTATGTAATACGCTTCCACAATTTCAAGTCTTCAGCATAGGAAATGAACCATTCTGTACTAATGAAAGATCACACATGTCCTGATATAATAGAAAGGATGAGTAGTATATAAGACTGTGTGTCATAAATGGTCATTAAGACCTGGCGGAAATAGTGCTCCCAAATGGATAATCCAATATTTCTCTTTGTGACTAAGTATGCTTTGCCAACCTTGTTGGTTATGTCTATTACCCATGATTTTGTCAATAATAGAAAACATGAACTTAGCTGATTTATGTTTGATAGTGTGTTGAAATAAGGCATTGGTGGATTTTTTGTTGCGAATATCACTTCTATGTTCCCCTATCTTAATTCTCAAGGAGCGGGAAGTTTTACCAACATAAAAGGCATTGCATTGGCATGTAGCCAAATAGATTACCCAGCTGGATGAACAATTGCCAAATGTTCTAACATCATACACCTTGCTAGTGTTAGCGCTAGTGAATTGTTTAAGTTTATTAACTTGGCTGCAAGAGGTGCAATGACCACAGGGGAAAGTACCCAAAAGTTCATCCCCAGTGATAGTAAGTTGTTTATAGTTTGCACCCCCGCTTTCCTGATGTTTATAGTGTGAAAACATTGTACCCAACGTTTTCCCTCTCCTGTAAGAAATAGAACATTGGTTACGCAAAATCTTGCTAAGATAGTCATTAGTTAACAAAATATTCTAGTTCTTATTAAGAATATCCCTAACCAATTGGTGATTTCTTCCAAAGGTTGTAATAAATCTAATATTGTCATCTTGAATGCAAATACCCTTGTCCTTATATTGTAACAGTAAACTTCTATCCTGTTTGTCAGTCCAAATCCTAGCAGTCTCAATGTCCAGGCTGGAATATCCCCTGTCCAAAAACCTGATCCTCAAATCTTGTTTAGCTGTCTCATAATCGACATTGGAGGAGTTAATATGTTTAATTCTCAGATATTGAGATTTAGGGATGTTGCGGATGGTGTGGTGTGGGTGCATGCTGGAAGCATGAAGTAATGAGTTGAACTGTGGATATTTTCTATGAATTTTTGTATTTAGGGTATGATCATTGTTACGGTATACTGTAACATCCAAAAAGTCAATTTCATGTTTATTAAATGTGATGGAAAACTCTATACCCCATACATTGTTATTCAGATATTCCACAAATTCAGAAAGATAAATTTCATCCGCACGCCACACCATCCAGCAGTCATCCAAATATCTCCTCCAAATGTCCATTTCAACAAGATAGATATTGTGTAGGGGATTGTAAATAAGGCACTCCTCCAAGTATGCCATGAAAAGATCGGCATATATAGGGGCAAAAGAGGCACCCATGGCTGTATCTCTTAGCTGCCAATAACAATCCCCTTGAAAATAAAATACATTTTTGTTGAGGACATGTTCACACATGCATATAAGCAATGTGTTAAATCCAGGTGGATAAAGTTCAGCTTTATTAAGCCAAAACTCCAAAGACTGTAAACCTGCCCAATGTGGTATACTGGTATATAAAGATTTTACATCCAAAGTACACATGATCCAGTCAGGATCCAACTGAGTATCCTGAATGATGTTTAGAAATTGCGTTGTATCCTGTATTCTGGCCCTGACATGAATCAATAATGGTTTTAAATATTGTGTTAAGAATACTGATAATGGTTCAGTCAATGAGCCACGGCCAGACACAATCGGTCTACCTGGAGGATGTGTAATGGATTTATGAATTTTTGGTAGCAGGTATAGAATTTGCTTGGAAGGATCATTTACCTGAAGATGTTGAAATGTTTTTTGATTAATAATGCCCTCATCTAATGCATCTTTAAGAAATGTATCTATCTGCTGTTTAAATTTTGGGGTTGGGTCAATCCCCATGTGCATGTAACAAGTGGAATCAGAGAGTTGTCTGAAGCCTTCCTGAACATATTGATTCATATTCTGAACCACCACAGCTCCCCCTTTGTCTGCTTGAAGTATGAGTATATTATGGTTGGATCTGAGTTCAAATAATGCCTGTTTTTCATCCGGAGTGATATTATCAGGGGCAATATTGCATTCAAAATGAGGAAAGTGAAGATCTTTGAGTACTGCTTGTTGAAAAATACCAACATTTTTATTCATATGTGGTTGAAAAGTGGATTTACGAAAAGTAAACTCAGAAGATCTTTGAGACGTAACAGTGTCCTGTTCAGAAAAAAATATCTTGAGGTTAAGTCTACGACAATAATCAATAACATCCATAGAAATGAGATACTGATCAGAGAAGAAACTGGGAACAAAACCCAATCCTTTATTCAAAATATTAAGATGTTGGTCAGTAAGTGCAAAATCTGACAGGTTAAGAACATTTTCAAATGGTCTTATCAGTGTTTCAGTAGTGATTGTATCAGTCCTGTCATGGATTCTGTTTCTATTTCTATTGACGTGTTTCCTCCCCCCTCTGGATTTCCTGCCATTTCTAAAGGGAAGTGCGGATTAGTTTTTTTCTTTTGTGGTGAGTTTGTGTTTGTTCCACCCTCACTGTCAGTGTATGATGACTCCTCCCCTGATGTACTTGTATAAGGCTGATCCTTATTCTTTAGTATGGACCTAGGTCTCTTCCTGGGCCTACCCCTGGTCAACCCTGGTCCTGTATTTTGAAATCTTACTGTACGTTGTGTTTGAAAGGGATGACCCTTTTCATAATCATTAACATCTCTGTGAAATTTTTTGACCTTTCGGTCCTTAACCAATTTGTCATAAGTAGTTAATTCTTTGGACAGCCTATCCAATAACTGGTGGTAATTGTGACTAGATTGAAATTTTTTACATTCGGCACTTAATTCCTTCACTTCAGATACACGTGTCAATAGTTCGCTCGTAATAAGAAGCTAGAATTTTAACAAAAACCATAGAGCCATTCCTTAATGCCTCATCCCATTCATCTGTCAGCCTCTGTTCAGATCTGCCAACTAATGGGCGGAGTTTAATTCGAAGGCCTCTAGGGGCCAAATTTTTGTGTAAATATGCTTTAAACAATCTCAGGTGCCAAATGTTGGCTCTCAGGCCTTTCAGACCTTGTTCTAAATTATGGAATGCTGTTTCACAATTATCACCAGTATACGGATTACTTTTGCCATGGTTGTTGCTTGGGGCTTGGTCCAAACCAAATATGCCAATATCTTCCCTATCAGCACACAAACCATCCAATATCTTATCCAAATCCATCTCGAATAAAAATATGGATAAGCTGTCCAAAAAATCAATATAAATTAACTATATCAGGTATATGATGGTATAGGATAGAAGACCAGAGATAGAGCCAGTCAGAAAACCAATGCCCAACTTGATATTCACTAATATCCAAAAGAGTGTGAAAATAATGAAATATATTAGTAAAGTAAAGGCATGAAATTTATATTTCTAACTGTAAAGGACCACTTATCACAAGTCAAGGACCATATTGTTATCCATGCTTAACATGAATTTAGGTGATAAACACACCTACTTCAGTGCCATAGGAAAACTGCAAGTTGTGTGTATATATTCCTCAGTTATGAGAAAGTATAGAATATTACCAATGTGTCAAGCAGCTCCACCCTAGTTCAATAATATACCAATGTTCATTGAAATTGTTATATGATAATATAAAGGGTGTAACAAATATGAAAATATGTTCATGCCCATAGGATTAATCCATATTAATAACACACTAATATGAAATTATATAGTGGCCTAAAGGGAGGTCATCTCACACACTAAACATCAATATTCCTAAATACCCCACTGAATTGACTAAAGTGTTTAGAGACTTAAAATATCCACACAAGATGAAAAAATGTACAGTTTTACAAATACTATATCGTTGGTTATCAAAAACTCCTAAAAAATGCTGATTTTCAAACAATCAATGCAGCATAATATATAGGATGTTAAGTCTATTATCTGAACTAATACATCATGTAGACAACAAAGCCTTAACTAACACTCTACTATAGATGTTATAACACACTGAATAACCAAACAAAATATAATCCAATCTTGTCTTATGCCAACACCACTGAGTATTAACCATGAACTGGTCTTCAAATACTTAGTGCAAATAAATTCAGTCAATTATCTTCAAAAACGTTAGTGCTCATATGTCAATGCAGGACACTGCATAAATATTTGTTATATAAGGTATTGGATAGATATTTGTCCATATACTCTCAATCATGCTTCACTTAAATCACAGTACACAAAAGAATGTCATTAATTAATAAACTTTCAGATCATGAAAATAATCTTAATATGTGACTATCATAGTTCTAACATAAGCAATATTAGGTAGTACGCATATCTTAGATAAATCAGAAAAAATAGAACAAACATGAATGGCCTGTAGGTCCAAAGTCCAAGCATTTATATGAAATATGGCTGGATACAGATGGTCTAAAAAATGATAACCAAAAAATAGACCACTAATACACACAAAAGTTTGCTTGGCCTTTTCCCGGAAACCGTAATAGAAATTCTTTAGTTCGAAAGAGTAAAATGAATTCCCACGCTGCAGTTTCAGTACACAAACCGCTACAGTACCTCCATATATTGTATATTGATTGGTTATGTCCATAGGCCAAAGCCCAATATTGTCTTTAAATAAGCAATTCGTAACTTATATATACCAGCTTAGGTTAGGCAAAGTCAGCAAAGATATTATACACCTCAAACGACTAGTAAACATCCACTGGTGTAAAGGATGAGGCGACCTCCACAGGCGTCTTCAGGGAAAAAATAATCCCCGACCAGCATAGAAAAAAACTAAACGCCGGAAAACTAGTATCCTTAAATACCACCCCTCACATATACTGCTTACACGGCCAAACCAAAGTTTTAATATGCTCGACAAATGTGTTCAAGTAAAAAATAAACAGTACTTGTTGTATCCAATTGTCGTATCCACGAAATCCGCACAAAAAGTAGAAATTCTTTAATTCAAAAAATAATAAATTCCCATGCTGTAGTTTCGATCAAGAAACAGTTACAGTACCTCCGTGTGTTAAATATTGGTGTCCCTAGGCCTGTACCCAATATTTTCCTGAGGTAATAAACAGTCCGTAGCTTCTACACACAAACTTGGAAATTAGCAAAATCAGCAAAAGTCCTGTACATACAAATAGTAAGTAAGCATCCATTCGTGTAACAAGTGAAGCGACCTCAACAAGGGTCATCAGGGAAGGAGTCATCTCCGACCAACTTGGAAGAGAACTAAACGCCAACAGCGAGGAAAACCAGTAACGTCAAACACCAACCCCCGCACGTACTGCTTGCACGGCCAAACCAAAGTATCATAAACACGACAAAGGCCAGCAAATATAGTTCTAATTCTTTATTGATGACAGAAGGTGCTAAGAAATGCACCAAAATAAATTCAAATAGTCCTCAGACTAGTTTCGGCTTACGCCTGCTTCAGTGAGGAAAAAAGATTACGTCACTTCACCAGTTAATCCAAATGCTTATATACACCCCCTAAACCAATGAAGGGAAGGTGTATTCCATATCATTACAAGATATACAGATGTATGGAAGGTTATAAAGGTACAGGACTAAAAAGGCATCAATTGTGAATATATTAGTACACTTAAGTATACAACAAATGCACTGCATAGATAAACAAATATACATTCTGTACTCAATAAGCTGTAAACTTATATATAACTCTATAAACAAGAATTGGTCAATGTTGTTAGTGCATCAAGAAACAAGTAAGGTAGTAGGCCCTTCCCCCAAGTTTGTCTATAAGAATAGAAAAAATCTGAGACAAATGCTGTTATCCTAAGCTTGCACGAACAGCATCTCCACCTTTAGGAGGGGCACTGAAATGTAGATCTTGTCCATATTGTTCATTTGTGGATGAATCAAGATTTTTTAAGCATCCTGTCACTGGAAAACTTTGGGAGTTACGTCCGTCAACTAACTGCAACATGGCTAATTTGGTTTATGTTGCACATTGTGTCAAATGTTTTAATTTTTACGTTGGCAAGACTAATAGGAGACTAAGAGACAGGATTCGGGACCATGATTATTGCACTAGGAGAGGTGAATTATTCAGTGTACTTGCAAAGCACACTCTACAGTTAGGAAGGGAACACACTTTTTTATTTCAAGTTTTATCTGTTACACATGACAATGGCAGACTAGGACCCATTAGTCATAATACTGAAAACATTGAACTAGAGTGGATCCTGAGACTTGGGGCACATAGATATATGGGGCTTAATGATTCAGTCCCTATTAAATCAGCTTCAAGGATGACGAAACTTAAATGAAAAGGTTAAACAATGTATAGCCATATATCTGTGTGGATTTTTATGTTGTATGTAAGTAGCTGTTGCTTTAACCTGCTTTTTATTAATTGGATTATTAATTGTGTTTTTGGAGGGAATTTTATTGATTAATTGGCTGTTAGGGAGTATGTATATAAGGATGCTCTGTTTTTTATTGTAACTATGTTTGATGAAGTGGTCTGTTTGACCGTGAAAGCACTTACTTCTGGTTCTATTTTGCAAAAAAAGATTTTTTACATCAGTTGCTGTCAGCGTTTACCTTCCAGGTTGGGATTTTTCATTTTGATTGCTGTTGGGATTTTATTAAACTGCTTCATTGGGATTTTTTTATTATATATATATATATATATATATATATATATTTATATATATATGTCCCCTACGAAATACCAAACGCTCAGAATCTCATTGCCCAAATTACTGAGACCAGAAGCTCGATACCCCACATTACCAAAAGACCAGAAGCGCGAAATTCAAAATCCCGATGTTAAGGGATATTGAGTTAGCACTTCTGGTGTTGCGGTTCAGGTAAGTATCTGTGTGTAAGTGTGTTTGTGAGGGGCTTTAGTGTGTGTTAATGTGTGTTGTGTGTGTGTGTGTGTGTGTGTGTGTGTGTGTGTGTGTGTGTGAGGGACTGTAATGTGTGGGTGTGAATTTGCCTTGTGTGTGTTTGTGCAATCTCGTATTTAGAATATTAAAGTAGGGGGGTGTGGAGGGGCACAGCCCCCCACATGGGGGGTGCAGGGTGGCTTGCCCCCCTGCTTAACTATAGTGTAGGATTATTTGTTTGGGTTTGGGGGTACACTGTGTGTATGTGTGTACTGTATGCGTGTTGATCGTTCGCGATTTTGAATTTTGCGCTTGTGGTCTGTCGGTGTTCTCGTCTTTCAGGTATTTGGTCTCGGGATTACGGGCTTTCGGTCTTTCGTAGTGAACCTATACATATATATATATATATATATATATATATATATATATATATATCTATCATATTATATACATACACACACACACACATATATATATATATATATATATATATATATATATATATAGGTTTATATATATATATATATATATATAGGTTTATATATATATATATATATATATAGGTTTATAGGTAGGTACTAGGCTATCGACCCTGGGCCCTATACAAACCCAGCCAAAAAGGTACCCTGGCTTTTGCCACCCAAGAAAATTATTTTCCTGTGCCACTGTCGAGCAGAGCCACAGAGGTGATCCCCGGGGTGAATTTTCTATTTCCCATCCAATCATCAAGATTTTTCTTGAAGAGTGCTAATGAGAAGCTTTGTTTGATATAGAGAGGTAGTTTATTCCAGAGTATGGGAAGTCTCTGGGACAGGAATCTATCCCTCCGGCATGTTCTGTTTATTGTGGTGACAAGGTTTAGGTCCCTAGAGTGTGTAGCTCGGAGGGATTCGGATTTCTTTAAGTGGAGCATGTCCAACAGCTCTAGGGTTGACATAGCTTTGTATGTTAGACAGAGATCACCTCTGAGTAGGTGATATGCGACAGATTAAAGCTGGAGTTTTTTCAGACGGTCTGTGTAGGGCATATGTTTGAGGCCGGTAATCCTCTTTGTGAGGTATTTCTGCGGCCTTTCCAGTTGTTGTAGATGTCTTGTGAGGTACATACCAAAAGGGGCATTGTACTCTATAATGGGTCTAATGAGTGATGAGTAGAGGGGAACAATGACCTCTTTTTTTCTGAATGAGAAACCTTTTGTGATGAGGTGTGCCATGTAGAAGGATTTCCTGACTACTGTGGCGATGTGATTATCAAAGGAGAGACTACTGTCCACCTGTGTCCCAAGGTCTCTTATCACACTTTCGGTGTTAAGTATACTACTGCCTATGTTGTAGTTCATGGGTACAGAGTTCTTACCAAAGGGGATGACAATGCACTTTTTGGCACTGAGCTTAAGGCTATGGCTTTGACACCAGGCATCTGTCTCAGTGAGGCCCTTTTGTAGGATGTCCACATCATTAGGAGTTTCGATTATAGCTCCTAGTTTGCAGTCATCTGCAAACTTCATTATCCAAAGACCTTTTTTGTTAGCCTGTACTTCAGAGAAGTAGATACCAAACAGGAGAGGACCCAGGACTGAACCCTGTGGTACTCCACTTGTCACTGGTCTGAAGTCGGATTTGGAGTCTGCTACTTTCACAGTGTGGGTTCTGTCAGTGAGCCAGTTGGCAACCCATCTTGTGACATAGGGATTTATACCTAGTTTAGTGAGCTTATCTATAATTCCAGAGTGTGGGATGGTGTTGAAAGCCTTGGCAAGATCTAGATAGGCTGTGTGAACCACCTTACCCTTGTCTATGGCTTTGGTGACTGCTTCAAAGAAGTCTATTAGGTTTAGGAGACATGATCTGCCTTTTACAAACCCGAACTAGGTGGGGTCCAGAGTTTGGAGATTATCAATGTCTTTGTTTATAAATTCCATGATAATACATTCCATGGCCTTGCAGACCAGGCTCGTCAGGCTAATGGGGCGGTAGTTCCCATGGTCCGTGGTAGCTCCCCCCTTGTGGAGTGGGATAAAAGTCACTGTGCGCCATTCAGCAGGCACAAAGCCTGAGGTGAGGCTATGATTGAACATGGTACTTAGGTGGTATGCCAGTTTGTTCTGTAGTTCATGTAGAATGCAGCCTGGGATGTTGTCTGGTCCCATGGATGCTGTGTTCTTGGCTTTGGAGAGTGTGGTTTTTACCTGTGCAGCCGTGATTACAGGAACTTTGCATTCTTCTGGTATAGAGATGGGCTGTTTAGGGGTGAGAGGGGGGTAAAGTTAGCACTGAACCTATCTGCCAGGATGTTGGCAATATCAGTTGGATCTGTATATTTAGTGCCATTGTGCTGTAACTCAGAGCAGATCTGAGTGTTGCCACCGAGGTTCTTGACATAGCTATAGAATGCTTTGTGGTTGTCTTTAGAATCAGTGGCGATTTTGTTTTCATAACTAGATTTGGAGGATTTTATCAGGGATTGCAGCTTCTTACTGAGGCTGACCAGGGAGCTCCTCAACTCATGGGATTTTAATCTCTTTTGCAACAGTTTCTTCCTTCTGTCTTACAGTTTGTTTATGACAGGGGACCACCAGATGGCTTCCTTTTTTTGGAAGATAGCGTCTTGGTTCTGTTTGGGATACCATGATCCATGCACTCATGTAAGTGCTTATAAAGTGCAATTGTGGAGGATTCAGTAGTCGTAACTGTATTGTCCATCTGCATGGGTGTCATTAAGTTCACCACTTCTGTCTTACGAAGCATGAAGTTGGCTTTGGAGAAATTTTTTACCATGGTTTCCTTAATGGGGGTTGGGGGCAGGATGTGGATATCTAGGGTAATTAGCTTATGGTCGGACCAGACCAATGAGGCGTTGACTTCAGGTGTGGAACACCGGTCACTCATGTTGGTAATGACTAGATCTAGGATATTGTTGCCCCTGGTGGGGGTGTGGATAAGTTGATCCAGGGCATTGGAGTTTATGAATTCCAGAAAGCGTTGAGCAAAGGAGTTGGTACATGAGTAGTTTTCCCAGTTAATGGTGGGGTAGTTGAAATCACCCATTATTAGGGTGTTTGGTTGAACCCTAATATTTTCCATTACATCAAGAAAAGAGGAGTGGGAATCCTGGGGCCTGGTGGGTAATCTGTAGAAAGCTACAATTTGGGTTTAGTTTTGCCCAGAGTTAGTTGCGCTTGGATAACCTCGGCTGCATTATGCTGAGCAACTAGCCTGGAGGTGTGGATATCCTTAATGAATATGGACACACCTCTGCCTTTGGTGTTCCAGTCCAGGTTACATGGCCAAAAAGTGTGGTATGAGTTATAGCCTACTAGTGCAGGGGTGCTCTCTGGAGCCTTGAACCATGTCTCAGTCACTGCACAGATATCTATGTTCTCCATTTTAAGGAGTGCCTCGAGTGAGTGCATTTTGTGATTTAGGCTTCTAGCATTGAGTAGCATCACCCTCAGTTTTTGCTTGCCTGTTCCTGTAATGGTGGTGAATTTGTCATTTGAACCTTGCCTAAAAAAGGCACTATAAGGGTGGCAAGAACCTTAGCCAGTATCCAAAATCCCAGGGGTGACAGGTGCAGGCCATCTCTGGCAAAGCATCTGGTCTGTCGACCATGTCATCCCAGGCAGACAGATACTGGATCCCTTTAGAATGGCACCAGAAGCTTAGCCAATTGTTGAATCAATCATTTTGTCCTTGTACTGCGGCATCATTCTGGGTGATGGCAGAATGCGACTCAGGGCTAGGGTCATACCTGCCTGGGCTACAAGATCAGAGAGCTCTTCCATGTCTCTTTTCATGTAGTCCAGGGAGGTATGTCTCTGGTCGTTTACACCAACATGGACAATGGCAGAGTCATATTTGTACTTGTTGTGGAGTGACCTGAGTGCGTGGGTTATGTGGCCGATCCTGGCACCTGACAGGCAATGGACTGTAACTTTCTCCTTGTTTAGCCTGGTGAGTGGGACATCAGTGTGCCTGACTATAGAGTCACCTATGACTAGTGTTGGGAACGTTGTTTTGCCTTATTGGCTGTGGTTGAGTGGCACACTGAGTCTGCGGGCTATGTGTCATTTGGGTTGTGTTGGGGGGGGTGAAGGTTGCTTGCATTTCTGCTTTGGAGGTCTCTGTTGCTTGAGCAGATTATTATTGAGAGCCTCCGCAAATGTTTTTGTGTTTCTATGTGTGGAATTTGGTGGTGTATATTTAGTGAGACTATGTGATGAGTGTGGTGTGATGAGGTGCAAGTGTTTACCTTCTCCTCTTGACTGTCAAATTCAGTCTTGATTGGAGAGAGCTTTATCCCCAGTTTGGCTAGATAAGTGCATCTCTCACAGGTTGTAGTGTTGGGTGGTAGGAGGAGAGGGTTGTCTGTGTACATGAGGCAATTTCTACATTGCCCAAGATGCCCAGAGTCATCTGATAGACAGGAGAGAACACTGGGAGCTGACCCTTGGACATGCCTGAATAAAAAAACTATTTTCCTCTAGATAAGTGAGGAAAGTGAGTACAAGAGCTGTTTTTCTCTAAGCAAGTGAGGAAAGTAAGTACCAAAACTGTTTTCCTCTAGGTAATGAGGAAGGTTGAGTGCTGTAGCAATTAGTAGGTTATTTGGTGCTTACAAGTTCTGAATAAGTGCTGATCACGAATAAGCAAATTCAAGTGCTAAAACTAAGAATCTGTATCTGGACTAAACTAGTTACAGGAAAGGGGGAAAACAAGTGCAAATGCGGGCTTTTAAATCAGAAAGTTGAGAGAGATGGAAAAACTGCCCAAACAGCCAATAACTACAATTTCTGGGCCAGAACCATTCCTTATGTGGTAGATAGGTTACCTAGTGCTTACCATGCCAACTGATAAGCTAGAAGGCTTCCCTCCAACACAGAAAACTTGGGGGGGGGGGGCTCAGAAGCTTACATACAGTCCTGGATACAGCAAATCTGAATCTGGACTACACTAGTTACAGGAATGGTATTTTTTTTTAGATATATACAGAAAAGTAGCTAAAACAGCAGTAAAAACAATTCAAATGCAGTGCAAGCTAGCACACTTGAGTATGTAGCAATGTTAGACCAAACAGTTTAAAACATGCAATTAAATTAAAAATGACTAAAAACAAGTGCAGAGGGAGTCTATTAGGTAGAATGAGGTAAAGAGATGTGATTGGGGGGAGTGTCCCAGATCAAATCTGCGGTGGGGGCGGGCAACTGCAAAAGCCTCCAAATTTAAACAACAAGACAGGAATAGGGAGGATGAGTATGGGAAAACCAACACCTTCTGAAAAACTACACAGTGAAGCAAAAATAACAGTGCACAACTCTGAAGTCAGCCAGCAATGGTATAAAATTAGTCAAACAACAATTACCAGTACACAACTCTGAAGTGCCAGAAAAATATACTCAGCTCTGTATATCTCCAGATAGTTTGAACAGCACTCTGTCAGGACACAGGAAGGCTCCAGTAATGAGATATATATATATATATATATATATATATATATATATATATTTATTACACACACACACATGCATATATGTACACACACACACATATATATATATATATATATATATATATATATATATATACATACACACACACACACACACACACGCACACACACACACCGCACACACCACGCACACCACGCACACCACGCACACCACGCACACCACGCACACCACACACACACACACACACACACTCACACACACACACAGATATGTTTGTGTGTTTTGAGTATAAATGTGAACCTCACTTACCTAAATGCCTTAGGAGAATCTAAAAATTGCTTATTCTATCTGGTGTCACACAGCACCATCACACAGCCAATCACTTCAGCAATAAAAATGAATGACTCTCTTGACAGTAAAAAAAATATCTAACTTTTACAAATTTTAACCTTATTTTAGTTACTGTGCTGAGAATTGTCAACTTGTAAAACTCAGTCTTATCTTTTGTAGTCAGAAAATGCAATTTTCAAGCAGATAAAGTCCAGAACTTAGAAACCATTTAAGTGCAACTATATAGACTTTTAACTTTCAGCTGTAGTGTAAGTGAGCTGAAGAAGTAGCGAGACATTTTATTTAAGAACTCCATTCAAATGTCGTGTTTCTTTCCAAAAAGTGATTTTCATTCCCTGTAAGCCAACATTAAACATGTCACATACAGAAAAAACATCATTTAAAATGTTTGAATGTACTTCTGTTTGCCTTTCTTTCCTGTATTTGTCAAATCATCTGTTACATCACAAAAGCGGCTAAAGGTGGCAGAGTAATTAGTTTAGGTCACTTATTCCAACTACAGAGCCATTTTAAGAAATGGATCTTAAACAATGGTATTTAAATGTGCTTTATTCAGATTGACCGCACCACACCTCAGATAAATAGTGTAACCTGGAGTCTGAACAAAGGCAGGGCTTTCAAGCTTAGTTTTCAGATGTAAGTGAATAGGAAAACAACTTATACCTAGTTTATTTGTATTTCTTGTTACAGATTACCTGTCCTTCCCTTTAATGAAATTTTGAGTGCCACAAAAGCAAGAACATATTTTCATGGAGTGCAGGGAGTGCCTTCTGTGTGGAGTCTGCATGTCCTCCCCGCAGTTGGGTGGGCATTCAAAAGACATGCGTAAATGGGCGTGCCTTCGTTGAAGGTTGAACGTCGAGCTGGCACCTTGGCGTTCGTCAAAATCTACTGCCAATCATTAGCGGACTGGAGTTCCACAGTGGCGACCCCTAACCGGGAAAAGCCGAAAGACAACAACAACTTTTCTTGTTTTCTGTCTATTCGTTTTTTTCTACATTGCATTTTCTTTAAAAGTGCATGTTTCTTATGGTGTTTGTTACATTTTTTATTCCATGCAGTGTTTTGTTGAGACAAATCAGTGAGTTGGAGAAGAAAGATTAACATCAAAGACTAATTCTAGCTAAAGAATTAAAAGCGGTAAATTCAACACAAACCACCCCAGCCCAGTGATAGTATGCATTATATTGCGCTTATAAAGAAATACACTGAGCAACATCAGAAAATGTGCAATGGAAATGTCACTGAAAGTGCACACTAAAGCAACAGTAAGGATAAGTAGAAGGTAACATCAGTGGCCTGTCTAAGAGGTAACAAAATTGGCAACTGCATTATTATATTATGATCTGTCTGAAATAAGACTATTATTTGGTGGATGACAAGAGCATTTGCTTGCAGATATATCAACAGCTGTGAGTAGCCAATATGAATTCTAATAGAGCAGAACACAGTTTCAGGAAACCTAGACTCCTGCATGTTAGGCATAGATACAAGCATTTTGTAACATTATTTATTATGAAAGTGCTATTCAGATGACATGAATAGGAGACATGGGAGAACGTCTGAGCATATCTAAACAATGCTGTCTTGGTTTGTTATTTATTGTAGAGTTGACTGGTAAGAAGTTTTATTTGAATTTATATTGCATTTGTTATCACTGTTTTTCACTGTTTGTAGGTAGGAAGGGACTGCTTGTTAACAAGACTTACTTTGATTCATATTTTGTTGTTTTACCTTTAATTTCACTGTTGGTTGTTAGAAAGGGACAGGTTTTAGACTCTACCACCCCAAAGGCCCCAGACAGCTATACTTTACGTAGACTACAAAGAGGAAAATCCTGAGCATACCTAGACAATCCTATCTTGGTTTGTGATTTATTGTGGAGTTGACTGGTAAGAGAAGTATTATTTGAATTTATATTGCATTTGTTATCATACTATATTACTTTGATTCATATTTTGTTGTTATACCTTTAATTTCACTGTTGGTTGGTAGAAAGGGAAAGATTTTAGACAGGCAAGGTCTGGTCACCTCAAGGGGCCTAGACAGCTATAAATTTACACAGACTGCAGAGAGGAAAATCCTGAGCATATCTAAACAGTCCTATCTTGATTTAAGATTTATTTATCTTTACTGTTAAAAAGAAGTGTGACTGCCAGTGCAACTTTTGTCTGGCTTGTAGAACTTGTATGGTCAGAACAAATTTACTGTACTTTATTATTTAGTTGCATATTGCTAGTGTGATTTTTTTTATCATAGAAGTTGATTTAAGTTCTCTGAATTCTGTGGTAACTGATTTTGATTATTCTTTTCTTTTGCAATATTTTATTAATTTGAAGCTCAATGTGGATTCCTTAAATGAGTATGCAATTAATGATTTGCTAATGCACAAATATTTTGTATGGTATAATAAATGCTATGCATATTTAAAGGTAATAGCTGATAACACTGGTGATCTGTGTTCTTCATGTCAAAAGTTGGATGATTTGCTTACCATTGTTAAAAGTAAATCTAGACTTGATGATGATGGCACTTGTGCATTTGGCATGGCTTGGAGAAAGTACAGTTGTGTACACTTACCATACATGTGGATGTTCGAGTGTATTCACTGTTGTAGTCACCACATTTGGGTTATCTGCTTGCAGTAGCCCTCAGTCGGCCTAATTCTCAAAGTCTTGGGTCCTGCATCAGTTGCTGTCTCATCTTCCATGACGTCAGGTAGTCAGTGGTATAAAGCTTGCAGCCTATGCCATTACATCAGTTTTTCTTGCCCCAGATGTCAGGTACCCCCATAATGGGAAGCAATTATATACAAGGTTACACCTCCAACAAAAAAGCAAATACACCAAAAAGCTGTAAGCATAGTAAACAAGAATAGAGGTATAGTCAATAGAAGTCAGGGGGCTGGAGGGAGGGTAACCAGGGCTGCAACAGTGAAGACACTCGAACATCTACATTTATGGTTAGTGTACACAACTGTACTATGTTCTTCGTGTTTCACTGTTGCAGTCATCACATTTGGGTAGATTCCCAAAGTTAGGGATGGGAGGAGGTAATTAGATGGCATTAGGATCAGCTATAAGGCCCTGCAAGACTGCAGTGGCAAAGCCAGTTCTGGATTTAGAAAAAGTGGCAAGTGGTAATGCTTGGTGAAGGTATGTACAGAACTCCAGGTAGCAGCTTCTAGGATGTCCCTGGTAGGGACACCTCTGAGAAAGGCTGTAGAGGTAGATGCAGCCCTGGGTGAATGTGGTCTTATCCCCTATGGGGTAGGTTTTCCATGGTGCTTATAGCAGAAATGAATGCAATGGTCTATCCACTTAGAAATGGTTTGCTTTGAAATGGCTTCCCCTCTGCCCCTGCAGAAATGCAACCAGCAGCTGTTCAGATTTCCTAAGAGTCTTAGTCCTGTCCAAGTAAAATCTAAGCTGTCTGTGCACATCCAATGAGTGCAGTATTCATTCCCCTTTGTTCTGTGGATTAGAAAATAAGGTTGGCAAATGAATGGACTGATTAAGAGCCACACTGGATACCACCTTGGGCATGAAGGAGGGATTGGTCCTGAGGGACACCCTGTCAGCATGAAAGATGATGAAAGGCTCCACTGCTATGAGGGCCTGTAATTCAGACACCCTTCTTGCTGAAGTGATGGCTAGAAGGAAGGCTGTTTTCCAAGAAAAGAATTTCAACTCTGTGTTTGCAGCTGGCACAAAGGGAGGTAGAGTGAGCTTTTCCAATACAAAGTTAAGGTCCCAGGCTGAAGTAGGGGGTCTTCTGAGTGGTCTAAAGTTTTTGGCCCCTCTGAGGAATTGCTTCATTAGTGGATGAGAGAAGAGGGGAGGTTCTGTATTGTAATGAGCTGAAATGGCTGAGGCATGAATTTTGATGGAGGAAAAGGAAAGGCCCTTGTGAAGCATCTCAGTTAAGTATTGAAGAATATGAGGTAAATTAGGCACTGCTGTGCCCATCCCCTGAGTTTGGCTCCAGGAACAGAATCTTTTCCATTTTTCAGCACAGGATTTTCTAGTACTAGGCCTCCTTGCCTCCAGAATGACATCCATCACTTGCTTACTGAGGGATGGTAACGAAGAGATCAGGTAATTAGCCAGGCTGCAAGGTTCAGAGTTAGAAGCTGTGGGTGCAGAATGTGGCCCTCCTGCTGGGACAGCAGGGCAGGGATCTGAGTCAGGTGCCATGGTGCCAGCAGTGACACACTGCGCAAGAGGGGGTACCAGTGTTGGCGTGGCCAGTCTGGTGCAATCAGTATTGTCCTTGGTTTGTCCTGTTTGATATTTAGCAGTACCTTGGAGAGGAGAAGCAGAGGGGGAAAGACATAAACTGATAGGTTTTTCCAGGTGAAGGACAGGACATCCACTTTCCAAGCTTGTTTGTGGGGAGTCCTTGTGCAGAATTTGTCCAACTGGTAGTTCTGGGGGGAGGCAAACAGGTCTATCTCTGGGCTCCCCCATTTGTTTCTCAACATGTTGAATATCTTTGGTTCCAGTTTCCACTTATGTGGGTCCATGAGATTTCTGCTTAGGTCATCTGCCAGTGTATTTAGCTTTCCTGGCAGGAATTGAGCCTGTAGGTGCACTTGGTAGCTCAAGGCTGTGTTCCACAGAGCCATGGCTAGTCTGCAGAGTGAGAGTATGAGTGAGTTCCCCCCTGCTTGTTTATGTACCGCATAACAGTGGTGTTGTCCATCTTTACCAGTAATTGTCCTGGAAGAATGTGGTCCTTGAAGGCTGTCAGAGCATTCTGTACAGCTAACATTTATTTTTGACTGATATTCAGGTGCATTTGATTTGGGTTCCATTTGCCCTGAATGCACTGCCCTGCCAAGTGAGACCCCCCCCCCATGCATAGTCTGATGTGTCTGTTGTTAGGGTTTGGGTGGCAGGGGGTAGAGTGAATGGTAGCCCCTTGTTCTGGTGGCAGGCAATAGACAATGTATGATAGGAATCATTGATTCTAGATCCTGAAAATGTTGACACCATAGGCTTTTTAGATATTATTGTAGTTTCCTCATATGCAGTCTTGCATATGGAATTAATAGAATGCAAGAAGCCATGAACCCCAGGGCTTGCAGTATTTTCCTTGTGGATAGCTGGGTCTTTGTGGCCAGTAGTTTGAAATAGACTGTCAAATGAACTTATTTCTCTGGCGTGAGGAAGGCCATCTGAGAAGTTGTATTCAAGCTTGCTCCCAGGAATACAATTTGCTGGCAGGGTACAAGATGGGATTTCTTTTCATTTATGGTGTACCCCAGAGACATTAGCAATTTCTTTACAAATGCCAGATGATTTAATAGTATGTCCTGGCTTTCTGCCTGAATTAGACAATCATCCAGGTATGGGTATATCTGAATATTTCTTTGTCTGCAAAATGCAATAACTGGAGCTAGGCACTTTGTGAATACTCTGGATGCAGTAGATAAGCCAAAGGGCAGTGCAGAGAACTGACAGTGCATGTAGCCTGCTCTGAAGCGTAGGTATCTTCTGCAAGATTCCCTTATTGGGATGTGTAGGTAGGCTTCCTTTAAATCCAGTGTTGCCAACCAGTCTTCTTTGCCTAGCATAGGAAGCAGCTGATGAAAAGTTAGCATCTTGAATTTTGGGATTACCAAAAATGTGTTTAGGATAGACAGGTCCAGGATAGGATGCCAGGAATTGTCTTTTCTGGCTACCAGGAAAGGTCTTGAGTAGAAACCTTGCCCCCATTCTTCTTCTGGGACAGGTTGAATAGCCCTGATGCTTAAAAGAGAGAGAACTTGCTTTTGAGTCTCTGCCCACTGATTTGGGGGTAGATCTGGCCAACCGTTTGGGGTTGGTAAGGGGCAATAAAAAGGATCCCCAATGGGGTACTTAGCTTAGTTGAAGACTTTGGATCTGAAACTCGAAAACAAAAATGTCAGGAGTCGGCCGACCGGCACTTGCAAACTGCTTCTGCTTCAGGCACTGCATGGCAAAAAAGACTGATGTAATGGCATCGGCTGCATGCATTGTACCCCTGACTGCCTGACATCATGGAAGATGAGACAGCAACCGACGCAGGACCCAAGACTTTGATAATCAGGCTGACTGAGGGCTACTGCAAGCAGATAACCCAAATGTGATGACTGCAACAGTGAAACATGAAGAACATCTGTTGTTTCATATATTAATGACTGGATTGATGAACTAAATAATGTTAAGCATAGAACAAATAGAGCACATTTAGGAAATGATGCATCTGTTTTCTGCAGAGAACATTCAACCCCCATGAAACAAAATGATGCCCCTGAGAACTTTGGAATTCTGGATGCAAGTATTCAGCAATATGAGGATCCAGTTTGTTTAGAAGGAAACAGAAAGAAAGGAAGAAGTCACAACAAATAACAAGAAAGGAAAAGAAACTGATTAATGACTGTAAAGGAAAGAGGATACGTAGTAAAAAGGACACCGCTTTGTTATGTAACACACTGGTTACAGGGAATGATGGTATTTTTCTATCAGAAAACCTTCATTGTACAGAAGAAGGCATCATCTTTCCAATGGAGAAGGTAGAAAAAAGAGGCAAGGGGCAGGTAAAAAGGAAGAAATCAAAATTGAATGTGGAAGGATTGAATAACATTACTGTAAAAAAGAAGAGAAAGACAGATGTTGACTGCGTGGCTCAAGCTGTGGGTTTACAACACCAGCTGGATGAGAATTTAAAAAACAATGAAAACAGTGGAATTAATACGACTAATAGTGATGAAGATCATTCCTTTGTAACAACAGTTAGAGCAGATATTACTGTATTAGAAGCTGAGGATTCTGAAGAGATGTCCAGGAAAGATATTCTTGTAATTGGAGATTCAGTTATTGGAGGAACTTGTATTTAAAAAGATGATAATGAACATCGAATAGTGTTATGCTTGCCAGGAGCAAAAATAGGAGATGTGAAACAAGCCTTGGAACGCCTCAATGTAAGGAAGTATGGATCTGTTTTTATTCATGCTGGTACAAATTATAACTGCAAAAACCTCGAATAGCTTAGGTCAGCAAGGAAATCCACACAGTACTAGCTTCCACTCTATTAGCCGCTTTCATCAAAAAAAGACTACATCAAAATACAAATTCATAGTAAAAAACCCTCCACTTAAATACTACACTGACTAACAATCAATTATTCAATTAACAGACAATTAAAAAACTACTAACTTTTTTAACATTAACCCTCCTATTCTTTAAGAAACACTTAATATTTGCTATATCATTAAGCCCAGGGCTTTTGTCAGACCTTAACTTTATCTGGCATGAGGCTTCTTTTTGTTCCAGATAAGATTTTATCTCCACCTCTTAAATCCATACGCCCCTGTTCAATAAGAGAAAAAATATTTTTTTAAAAATTAGTGCAACTCAAGACGTGCTTGTACAAGACACTTTATGTGTCTTTCTTCCTAATATAGTACTGGTGTTCCTTGATACATTCTAACAGTCATCTGGTGGTCATCCCAATATAAAATGCTGGACATCCTGAACACACCCCAATGTAAACTACACCCCTGATTTGACAATTAAACCTCTTAGTTAATGTGATAGTATAAACAAGACGTTGTCCTGTTCGATTCTCAGCTAGAGCATCTTCTGTGTGGAGACATGCGTGAATGGGCGTACCTTCGTTGAAGGTTGTGTGTCAGAGCTGGCAACTCGCTATGTAAAAATCTACTGCCAATCATTAGCAGACCGGAGTTCCGCTGTGGCAACCCCTAACCAGGAAAAGCCGAAAGACACAACAACTCAGCATAATAAAGGGTTCTTCCAAAATATAATGACACATATTGCATTGTTCACATTTGGACATTCCTTTTTCTTTGTTGGAAAACATGTTACCCATAATTCTAGTATTATCTTTTTTGTAAAAGATTTCTCAAATTGTAACTATTTTTATAAACAAACTTGGGAATGTTTCCCACTGTGTTATACAGTTCTTTATTGCCTTATAGGACTTTCAAAAAATGTTTAGCAGCTTTTTAATTGTCTGTTAATTGAATAATTGATTGTTAGTGGGTGTAGTATTTAAGTGGAGTGTTTTTTACTATGAATTCGTATTCTGATGAAATCTTTTTTGATGAAAGTGGCTAATAAACAGAGTGGAAGCTAGTACTGTGTTGATTTCTTTGCTGACCTAAGCTATTTGAGGTTTTTGCAGTTTTTGTTGAGTTTTCCTCAGATTGTGATTGTTATTTGTGATTCTGGTACAAATTATGTCACCCACAGGGAATTGACTGCCCTCTTAGCTAGTATAGCTTGTACTGCAGTTGGGACATATTTTTCACAAATCAGCTATAGAAAGGATAGTCAGGTCACTGTGAATGAAAAGATTTTTTGGGATAACTACTTACATGGAAAAAATGCCCTGTTTTAAAAAATAGAAATATTTAGAGCATCCAAGCCTTGTTTTGGGCACACGTGTTCAGACAGGATGGTGTGCATTTGTCAAGATCAGAGAAGAGAATTCTTGCAGCAGATATTTTGTAATATTTGACAAACACTAGACAGGATTTTTTCCAGATCGAAAATTTAACTGTTTACAGATAGCAACATTAGATGCATCTCTGATGGTTGTCAATGCTGCAGCATTAATAATATTTTTTTACTGGAAAATTTGCTATGTTCCCACAAGATTGATGTTGTTATTGTTTGTGAAACATGGTTAAAGAACAATGACTGGAAACCACGTCTGTCAGGGTATAAATGTTTTTACTGTAACAAACATTCTAACAAAAAATCAGGTGGAGGTGTTATGATAGGGATCAAAGATAATTATGAGACCTGTGATTATTACCTGTTCAGTGATAACACCAATACTAAAGACTATGTAACTGTGAGAATAAAGACAACCCTGCCACATACAACAATTGTTTGAGTATATAGACCACCAAAGGCAAGTGCAGATGACCTAGAGGAATTCATACATTTCTTACATGAAACACAGAAGGGAAGAATAATATTAGCTGGGGACTTACATTTACCAGAAACAGACTGGAATAATATTGATTCAACAACATTTGTAAGGAAATTATTCACAGAGTATATTCAGGAACAACAATTGCTTCAGACTGTAAAAAAAAACCTACAAGGGGACAGAATATACTAGACATTGTTTGCGTTTCCAAAGAAATTACTGAAACTTCAAGTCAAGTTTTACCACCACTGATGTGCAGTGATCATGGGTTATAAAAGTTAATTTGTTGCTAGATAATTCTGCCAAATTGAAATCTAAGACAATGCACAGAAAGTTAATTACAGATTATATAGAAGCAAAACAGTCACTATGTAAAACTAACTGTAATGAGTTGTTCAGCAGAAAAACTGTAGATGGAATGTGGAAAGTTTAGAAAGAGAAACGGAGTGCAAAAAGTAAAAAAATTGCTTAAAATTAGGATCTAGGCATACATAATCAGGGGTATATATTTCCATAAGAACAAGATATCTGATTAAGATGAGAGACAAAAAAAATATAAGAAATGAAAGAGAGGTCGAACTACAAATTTGAAAACTGAAATAAACAAGCTGGACAAATAGATTAAGCATAGTGTGAGACAAGATCATGAAAAATTTGAAGAAAAATTTTATAAAGATATTGAGCATAATAGGAAACCCTTTTTATAGATATATAAGATGTCGAAGGAGTAAAGACACACAAATTGATAAACTGTGTGCAGATTCTAAAATTTATTCTCAGACACAACAGATTATAGATATATTTACAAAATCTTATGCAAAACAGTTTGGCTCCACAAAAGGGGTGATAAGTTGTCCTAGTGACATCCATGTAACCACAGATACTGGAATCAAATTAGATTATATTGAAAAAGAACTGTGCAAATTGGATCCAACCAAAGCACAGGGAGGAGACGGAATTAGTAACAATGACCACAGATTACTTCAGCAAGAGCTTACAGTACCATTATATCTATTATTCAGTAGGTCATATAAATATGGGGAGATTCCTCAACATTGGAGACATACTTATTAAACCTGTCTTTAAGGAAAAGGGGAATAGGACAAACCCAGAGTCATACAGACCCTTAAGTCTACTTTCATTTTGTGGAAAAATAATGGAGAAGGTAATATTGGATAAGTTATTGTCAGAAGTGGATAGGTTGGGACTTGAAAACATATATCAGCATTCATATGTTGAAAATAGATCTATTACCACCTGTAACATGATGTTCTATAACAATATAATAACAGCTATGAATGAAACATTGTGCTGTAATGTAATTTATATAGATTTAACTTCAGCATTTGGCAGGGTCATACACAAAACACTGATCAATAAATTAGGACAGCTAGGTATTGATGTACTCTTGATAAGATGGATACCTGCATGGCTTACAAATAGGACATGGTAAGTATCATACAGCAACTGGACAGGTGAAATCCTTGGTTACAGTCAGGGTGTCGATAAAGGCTCTGTCCTAGTCCCTAACTTGTTTAGATTGTATCTTTCAGATGTAACTTTTTCATCGGAGGTGTTCTACAGTCTATATGCAGATGACCTGAAAATGGGTAAACTGATTACATGTGTCACAGATAAGGCATGTCTGCAAAATAACTTGAGTAAATTGACCATTTAGGCATAGGAGAATAATATGCTGATAAATACATCAAAAACTAAGCATATGACATTTGGGAGACATAAACTGAAAGGTGAATATTTAATATAGCACACAGTGATTGAAACTGTAGACTCATTTAAAGACCTGGATATATGGGTAGATTCAGCTATACGTTCTTCTAATCGTATCATCCAATTGGTAAATGATAGTTATAGAACTATAGGTTGTATAAAAAGATTTATAAAGTCTAAGAAATCAAAAATAATTAAGTCATTGTTTGTTAGTTACATTAGCCCCAAACTTGAGTATGGAATAACAATATGGAAACCCTATAAGAAAACTAGCATGAACAAACTGGAAAGAGTACAGCAGAAATATACCAAGGGCATCCATGGATGTGAAAATTTAAGTTATTATGAAAAACTAAAATATCTCAACTTGTACAGTGTCTCTTACAGATATCTAAGAGGAGATCTTATTCAGGTATATAGGGCATTTAGAGACAACTGCCTCGGGGAATGTTTGGGGTTATCAAAAAGTACTAGAGAATCATCAGACAACCTATACAGATGAGTCTATAGGAATGAGAAATGTATTAACTGGTTCTCTGACAGAGTAGCTGATGCATGGAACAGACTACCAAATTACATTAAAGCAAGTACTAGTTTAGATATTTTTAAGAACGGTCTGGACTCTTATTAAGGGAACAAGTGTTTTGGTAAATTGGCAAGCTAGAAGGACATTAATGCCCATGCTTGAAATATTTGTATGTATGTAACACTTTTACTGGCACACCATACAGACAGTTCTGTCTGATGAATATTGTTATGCATAGGTGACTAATTCACTAAACCTTGCAGCCCAGGAAATGTGATACTGTGGCTTACTGAGGGAGGGAAAATGGGAGGACTAATCTGAGAATGAACTGAAGCACACAAAAGCAGCAGCTCACAAAAAAAGTTGGTTATCTCAGCAAGGAGTATTTCTGGATACTTTTTTCATAGAATGTGTAACACATCAGTGGGAAAAACATTTGTAAGAGGCACTGCAGAACATAAGTGATACTAGTATCGATGCTGCTCAAAATGAGCACTGCTTCTCTGTTCTACCATTCTAAGTGAATGGAACTGAGATGTGACAGTCCAGTCATGGGCATTATAATCTCAACAACTGTTGCACTATGGGGAAGATTTAGCTTTAGAAGAAAGCAAGCTCTGATCAGGATGTCTGCCCCAGAAGGACATTGAGGGTTATAAACACAAGAAAATTAGTAGTGACTACCACTTTCTGATAAATACAGGTTAGTAATCTGTAGAAATTCAAGAAAAATAAAAAAAAAAACAAGTGTTGTTTGCCCGTAGCGGTCCTTTAACTCGCCTATAGTTTCAAGCCTATAATTCAAACATTCCTTAAAATGCTGTTATCAAAGATGACCATTAATGAAAATCAAAGAAAGAAAGTAATTAAAAAAAAGTCAAAACTCGGTAGTCACAGTGGTGTTGTAAGAGAAATAAGTACAGTAAATAATCTCATCATAGGGATTTCTTTCTGGAGAGTGTGAAAACCACAGTAAATGATCCTCTCCTCATAGGACTTTCTCTCTGTTACTCTAACATGACATCAGGAAGGCAAAGGCATTGACTGTAAAACAAAATCATGTTACCCATGGCAGCCCCTTTTCACATTGTATTGGAGTACAACAAATTATAACCACTTATGTTGATCTAGAGACATCAGTAATACAGAAAAGTTCAAGATATCCTGAAAAACCTGTATATTTTCAGTTTTTGAGTAAGGTTCACCTTCAATGAGCAGTCAACAGAATAAGTTCACACATATTGTCAGCTTTAATAGCTTGGATTTCCATTGCAAGGAGTCACTTCTAAAATTAAAAAGCACTAACTTTGCTTCTTTACTACATGCCTGCTTCTGGCAGCCATCAAAGCGCTTAGCACTGAAATATTGCTGTAGGCTGCAGGCTCTGCAGTCAGGTGGTGGATAATTGGGTGCTAACCATTTAATTACAGGCTGCCGATCACTGAGATAATCCAACTGCTATTCACATGCTTTTGTTTTACTTATCTTTGTATTTTACACAGCCGGGCACTATGCAATAGAATTAAAAGTAAAATAGAATCAAAGAGAAGTCGTAACTTAGGGCAGGATTCTTTCACAATTGACTTTAAATGGAGAATCATGGCTGCAACTGTGATTATGCAAAGACTCAAGCTTTCAGAAGAAAAAGATTTTATGTAATTTACAGTTATCCATTTTTCTTTTACCTACTTTATCCTTTTTAGGGTCAATAAAGAGTTAGAATCTCTTATTGAACTCTTAACGCACTTAAGTAGCATAAGGCAGAAATGGGAGACTGCGACACCAGTCAATCACAGAAAACACAATATGCATAAACACAAACACTCTCATGGGAGAATGCCATTATATACTGTTATACACTGCACTTACCAATAATATTTATTCAAATGTAAGGAGTTTGTTCAGGACTCTTTTGACCTGTACAAGTAGTGGTATGATTATGTTTATTTTTGGAAAGTTTATTTAAATTTAAGTATAAATACAAGATTTTGGTTGTTTGCTTCTAAGATGATTTTGTTTTTAAATGTATTTTATAGCTGAGGGTATGCAAGGCTTTTACATATATATTATATGTGTGTTCATGTGTCTATACAGGTCTACTTCAGATCACCGAATCCCATTTCACTGAAATTCATTTAACTGAGACCAAATCACCTAATTTTCAAAATACTGAAAATTCATTTGACTGAATCTCATTTTACTGAATTGTAAGCTATAGACCTGATGTGGGTTTCTACTCAAGTTTAATTTGTTTGTGATAGAAAGAATTTCTGTAAATTACAGTGGTGAGTGTCAGAATACCAATAATGTATAAAGTGGTGTCGTAGTGTTTTTAAATGTGAGTATATATCTTTACATTTGTATGGGAAGTATCTAAAGAAACAAGGCAGATGTTTTTTTTTGGTTTTATATTGTCTGGTTTCTGTTAAGAGGATAAGTAAGTAGTTTTTAAGTTGTGGAAAGAGGTAGTCATTAGTGTTATGAGTGTGTTTGTCTATGGTTTTCCATTTAGTCTTTTGAAATTTAACATTGTAAGCTGTCACTGAAATGAAATTCAGTGAAATGTGCTGTCAGTATTGTGAAATTTAGGTGATTTGGTCTCACTGAAATGAAAGTCAGTGAAATGGGATTTCAGTGATCTGAAGTAGACCTGTCTATACATAGGCGTATATTACTAACAATAGCATGCACAAATTGCGACTCACATTTAATCTATGGAATACATATGAGTTTACCTTTAGTTGAAAAACGTATTCCATAGAACAAATAAAGCAATCGAAAACAGGAAAACATTTTTTTCTGATTAAAGTATATGAAAAAAAAAACAATTAGGAATTTGTCGACATCTGTCTTGTGTAGTGATACTGTCAGGAAATGAGTGTTTAGTGTCCCAATGTGTAGGGCTGTCTTTAGGGGCAGGGGTATGTGTG